>NW_005354272.1:960961-967347 GCF_000412655.1 Myotis brandtii | reverse complement strand
TTTTTTGGCATTCTCATTAAGATCCTCAAAGGTCTCACTAAGTTCCTTGGAGGTTCGTAGAAGATTCTTGAGTAACCTTATAACTGTGGTTTTGAACTCTATATCCAGTCGTTTGCTTTCCTCCATTTCTTTCATTCGTGACATCTTTCTTTGTCTCTGCATTTTGGCTGCTTCCCTGTGTTGATACAGTGGTTTTGTGTGGTAGGTGTCCTATTGGGCCCAGTGGCTCAGCCTCCCCAATCAGCTGAGGTGAACACTCTTGGTGCACCCGTTTGTGTGCTATGTGCACAGTCTTGTTGTAGTTAAGCCTGGATTGCTGTTGGTATCCCTGGGAGGAATTGACCTTCAGGCCAATTGGCTGTGAGGATCCGCTGTGTCTATAGTAGAAGAACTGCTGTGCTGGAGACACCCTTATGGGGTAGGACTTGCTTCAATGGGGCTTTGGTGCTCACTGAGTCTGCCTGTTGAGTGTGTCCCTTATGGATGTGAGGAGTTTAAATATGGTATCTGACCACTGGGTACCCTGGCTCCTGGATCTCTAAGTCAACCACTGTGTGAGTCCACCCAGCAGGAACTACAGCAATATCAGCAGATTTCTCCTCTTTGTTTGGGGTTTGGAAGTTTTGTAGCTCTCTGACCCAGCTGCAGTTTGTTAGGTTAGGCTGCAAAAGTGCAGGTGATTCCTTTGCACCGCTGAGCACAACTTGGTTGGGGATGTAAATTGAGTGGGGCGGGGTCTCAGAGAATCACCAGGGTGGAGCAAACAGCAATGGCTGTCAGCTCCTCCACAATTCTGCATGTCTCCAAGACTCTGCATCTCTGCGTCCGCGAGTCCTGCGCCCCCACAGCAACAATGATCCCTGTGAGCAGCTCTGTGAGAAAGCCACCCTTGCTTTCTGATCCGCTGCAAGACAGTCCAGTTTCTCCCCATAGGAGTCTGGGACCCCAGAGTCTCGCCATAAATAAGTTCAATGCATTTGAGAGCTTGTATCCCCTTCCGATTGAAAAAAACCTTGCACCCAGGTGCAGCCGCCTCACGCGCGCCATTGTACCTCTGTTCTTGGCGCCTCTGCACTTCCTACCCAGTCTCAATGTGCTTTTTTCTTTCCTTCTAGTTGTAGAACATCCACTCGGCCAGCTTTCCCGTGGTTTTGGATTATAGCTGCTTTGTCTTATAGTTGTAGTTTTAATGTTGTTGTGGGGGGCAGCACATACAAGTTTATACCTTATGCCACCATCTTGGTTCCTTCCCTCATTTGTTTTTAAGTAATTTATTTTTTTAAATAAGCTGTCTTGGAGAGAGATAAAAGAGGGCAGCTGGAAGAACGGAGGTGAATTGGAGGAAGTGAGTGAGTGAGGGGATGAAAGGAGGGTGTGTGGATGTGTGGTGTGTGTGTGTTTGTGAGTGAGTGAGGGACAGTTAAATCTGGCAGGAGCGGCAGGAGCTGATATACAAGACTTTCTTGGACAGGGAGAGACTACAACTGCTGCAGGCACTCCCCAGACTGTGGGACTCGGCACGGAGCCCACGCCATCTTGAAGGGGAGAGCAGCATCTTCTAGGAACTCATCAGCACCACCACCCAGACAGGCCTTGGACACTGCCCACGACCCAGCAGCCACACCAGCAAAAATCCTGCTGCCCCACCCACAGACCTGCGGACTCTGGAACCTCCACCTCTAAAGGTGCACACTCCCCCAGCAGTAAGTGCAACGTCCCCACTCCCCAGCAGCAGAACTCCGGACACCACATTCGCGCGCGTTCCCAGCTCACAGGCATATAGGGTACACCACTTCATAGGCAGTACTTGGGAGCCACTGTGAGCCCCTGCTGGGTGTGATTTCTTACAGACAAGGGCACGCTGCCCTGAAGTAGAAATTCTGAATTCCCTCTTCCTGAGTGACTGCCCACAGACAACCCAGCTGTGCAACTTCAGTGTCAGGGCCCCTCAGAGTGCATCAGAGCTCTGCACTGGCAAACGCACCGCCACAGTCGCACATTTCCAACGAGCATGGAATCCTGAGCCCATCTATCCACAGGGCACTTGTGGGAGCTGCTGTGAGCCCCTGCTGGGTGCAATCTTGGACAAACAGGGATGCACTTGCCCTGGCAGTAGAAATTCTGAATTCACTCATCCTGGATAACTGCCCACAGATGCCTCAATTACACAGCTTCAGTGCCAGGGCCCTTCAGAGTGTTTCAGTGCGCTGCGCTGACAAATGCACTCCTGTGAGCCACCACTGGGAGTGCGTGCCTATCCACCTCAGGTGCAGCAGCAAAAACTGAGTCTTCACACCTCACAGCTGCAGAACTCTGGACACTACAGTTGCACACTTTTCCCATGTGCAGGCCTCCCAAGCCCACCACTCCACAGGCAGCCCTTGGGTGCTTCTGTGAGCCCCTGCTGGGCAACACTTATACAAACAGGGATGCACTGCTGGGTTGTAGAAACACTGAATTCCCTCTTCTGGGATACCTGCCCACAGACATCACAATCCCGCGGCTTCAGTGGCAGGGCCCTTCAGAGTGTGTCAGTACACCCTGCTGGCAAAGACACCATGGGTGCCCATGTGAGCCGCCACTGGGGGCATGTCTATCCAACCACAGAAGCAGCAGCAAAAGCTGAGTCTGCCCACCCCACAACTACAGAACTCTGGACATCACAGTCACACCTGTCCAGAGCGCAGGCCTCCTGAGCCCCATCACCCCAACAGACGGTTTCTGGGTGCCACTGTGAGTCCCTGTTGGGCACGTGCAATTTCAGCCAAGGGCATAAGACAGCAAAAATTGGCACACCCCACCCACGGCACCTGACTTCTAAACACCGCAGTTGCGCCTTTCCAGCTCACAGACCTACATCAAATGAAACTAAATAGCTCAAGTAGGGATTACAAGCCCAGGAGACCTGAGAGATCACATCAGTAGCAGGATCACCAAAAGAACCTGTGTAGCAAAGCAATCGGACCTACAATTAAAATGTTACAGCAAAACATGGGAAGACAAAAAAGCAATCACTAAAGGAAAGAAAAAGAGAAATCACCAGAAAGGGAGTTAAATGAAATTGAGGCTAGCAACATATCAGAGAAAGAATTCAGAGTAATGGTTATAAGAATGCTCAAACGTCTGGATGACAAATACACACCTCAATGACAAATACACACAACTCAATGAGAATTATAAGGAGCTGAATGAGAATGTCATCAACATGAAAAGGAACCAAGAGGAGATGAAGAACGACATAGCTGCAATAAAGAACACAACGCAAGGCTAAAACAGTAGACTAGAAGAGACTGAGGACTGCATCAGTGAAGTAGAATACAAGGTAGGAAAAAATACACAAACACAGCAGCAACTGGAAAGAAAATTAAAAAGCAAGAGGATAGCCTGAGGGAGCTTTGGGACAACACAAAACAAATGACATTCGCTTAATAAGGGTACTAGAAGGAGAGGAGGAGAAGCAAGGAACAGAAAACCTTTTTGAAGAAATAATAACAGAAAACTTCCCTGATATTGGCAAGAAAAAAACTATGCAAGTTGAATAAGCACATAGAGTCCCAAACAAGATGAACCACAAAAGACCTCCACCATAATTAAATTGGCAAACACCAATGACAAAATAAGAATCTTAAAGGCTGCCAGAGAGAGACAGAAAGTTACCTACAAGGGATCTCCTATTAGAATATAAACTGCTTTCATTATATTATCAACTTATTTCTCAACAGAAACACACCAGGCCAGAAGGGAATGAAATGAAATATACAAAGTGATGCAAAGCAAGGGAATGAATCCAAGAATACTATACCCAGCAAGGCTATCATTCAAAATTGAAGGTGGAATCAGGAGCTTCACAGACAAAAAAGGGCTGAGAGAGTTTATTACTACCAAGCCAGCAATGCAAGAAATGCTAAAAGAACTGCTGTAAAAAGAAGAAACAGAAACATTAAGAATAAAAATGACAACAAACAAGTACTTACCAATAATAACATTAAATGTAAATGGATTAAATGCTCCAATCAAAAGACATATTGTAGCTGAATGGGTAAGAAAACATGACCCATATATTTGCTGTCTGCAAGAGACCCACCTCAGAACAAAGGATTCACACAGACTGAGAGTGAAGGGATGGGAAAAAAGTTTTCAGGCAAATGGAAATGAAAAAAAAAAGCTGGGATTGCGATATATATATCTGACAAAATGGACCTTAAAGTAAAGGCCAGAACAAGAGATAAGGAAGGCCACAGCATAATACTAAAGGGAGCAATTCAACAAGAAGATATAACTCTGGTAAACATATATGCACCCAATACAGGAGCACTCAAATACATTAAACAACTTCTGAAAGATATCAAGGGAGAGATCAATAGCAATAAAGTCATAGTAGGGGACTTTAATATACCACTGACACCACTGGATAAATTCTCTAAACAAAAAATCAGCAAAGAGGCAGCAATCCTAAATGACTCACTAGATCAGATTGACTTAATTGACATGTACAGAATATTTCATCCCAAAGCTACAGAATACACATTCTTCTCAAGGGTACAAAGGACATTTGCAAAGATAGACGATATATTAGGACACAGGCAAAGTCTCTTCAAATTCAAGAGGATAGAAATCATAACAAGCATCTTCTCAGATCACAATGGCATAAAACTAGAAATCAACTACACTGAAAAAATCAAACACTTGGAGGCTAAATAGAATGCTATTAAACAATGACTGGGTTACCAGAGAGAGATCAAAGAAGAAATAAAAAGCATCCTGGAAACAAATGACAATGAAAACACAACAATCCAAAATCTATGGGACACAATAAAAGCAGTCCTGAGAGGGAAGTTCATAGCTCTACAGGCCTACCTCAAAAAACAACAAAAACTGGTAATAAATTATCTAACCTTGCAACTTAATGAATTAGAAAGAGAGCAACAAGGAAAGCCCACAATATCCAGAAAGAAGGAATTAATAAAGATCAGAGCAGAAATAAACGACATAGAAACCAAAAGAAATAAATAAATAAAAAGATCAATGAAACCAAGAGCTGGTTCTTTGAAAGGATAAACAAGATTGATGAACCTCTCTCCAGGCTCACTAACAAATAAAGAGAGAGGATCCAAATAAACAAAATCAGAAATGAAAGAGGTGTAGTAACAACTGACCCTACTGATATACAAAGGATTGTAAAAAACACTATGAACAACTCTACTCCAAAAAACTGGACAACCTTGACTAAATGGACACATTCCTAGTAAAATACAGGCTTCCAAAACTCAATCAGAGAGAATCAAAAAACCTGAATAGGCCTATAACTACTGATGAAATTGAAAAAGTAATCAGAAAGTTTCCAGCAAACAAAAGCCCTGGACCAGATGGCTTCACAGGGGAGTTTTACTGAACATTCAAAGAAGAACTAAAACCAATCCTTCTCAGACTATTCCAAAAAATTCAAGAGGAAGGCACACTTCCTAGCACTTTCTATGAAGCCAGCATTACCCTAATCCCAAAACGAGATAAAGACACCACAAAAAAAGAGAATTACAGGCCAATATCCCTCATGAACATAGATGCTAAAATCCTCAACAAAATTCTAGCAAACTGGATCCAGCATTACATTAGAAAGATCATACACCATGACCCAGTGGGATTTATTCCAGGAATGCAAGGCTGGTACAATATCCGCAAATCAATAAATGTTATACATCATGTAAACAAATTGAGAGACAAAAATCACATAATCATATCGATTGATGCAGAAAAGGCATTTGACAAAGTCCAACACACTATTCTGATAAAAACGCTCAGCGAAGTGGGAATAGAAGGATCATACCTCAACATAATAAAAGCCCTATATAACAAACCTATAGCCAACATCATACTCAATGGGCAAAAACTAAAACCATTTCCCTTAAGAACAGAAACAAGACCGGGATGCCCCCTTTCACCACTCCTGTTCAACATAGTACTAGAAGTACTAGCTATAAATTGGAAAAGAAGACGTAAAATTGTCATTATTCGCAGATGACATGATACTGTAAATAGAAAACACTAAAGACTCCATCAAAAAATTATTAGACTTAATAAATGAATGGCAATGTAGCAAGATAAAAATTAACACCAAGAAATCTATGGCATTTTTATACACCATTAGCGAACTTACAGAAAGAGAAATTAGAAAAACAATTCCATTTACCATTGCACACACACACACACAAAGTTAAAATACCAATGAATAAACTTATCTAAAGAGGTAAAAGACCTCTACTCAGAAAACTACAGGATGTTGAAAAAAGAGCTAAGCCCTGACCATTTTGGCTCAGTGGATAGAGCATCAGCCTGTGGACCGAAGGGTTCCAGGTTCGATTTCGGTCAAGGGCATGTACCTTGGTTGC
>NW_005354272.1:948915-960285 GCF_000412655.1 Myotis brandtii | reverse complement strand
AGCTCCTAGGGCAATGGAAACTAAAGGGAAAATAAACAAATGGGACTACATCAAAATTAAAAGCTTTTGCACAGCAAAAGAAACCATCAACAAAGCAACGAGAAAACCCACTGCATTGGAGAACATATTTGCCAATTATATCTCTGATAAGGGTTTAATCTCCAACATTTATAGGGAACTCATGCAACTTATCAAAAGGAAGACAAACAACCCAATCAAAAAATGGGCAATGGACCTAAATAGATACTTTTCAATGAAGACAGAAGGAAGGCGAAAAGACATATGAAAACTTGCTCAAAGCCAGTAATTATTTGAGAGATGCAAATAAAAGTGCCAATGTGGTACCATCTCACACCTGTCAGAATGACTATCATCAACAAATCAATGACAAATGCATGCTGGTGAGGTTGCGGAGAGAAAGGAACCCTCATGCACTGCTGGTGGGACTGCAGACTGGTGCAGCCACTGTGGAGAACAGTATGGAGTTTCCTCAAAAAACTAAAAATGGAACTTCCGTTTGACTCAGTGATCCCACTTCTAGGAATATATCCCAAGAAACCAGAAACACTAATCAGAAAGGATTTATGCACCCCTATGTTCATAGAAGCACAATTTACAATAGCTAAGATTTGGAAACAGCCTAAGTGCCCATCAGCAGATGAGTGGATTAAAAAAACTTTGGCACATCTCCGCAATGGAATAGTATGCCTCAGTAAAAAGGAAGGAACTCCTACCATTTGCAACAGCATGGATGGAGCTGGAGAGCATTATGCTAAGTGAAATAAGTCAGTCAGAGAAAGATAAATATCACATGATCTCACTCATTTGTGGATTATAGTGAACAACATAAACTGATGAACAAAAACAGATTTAGAGACAGAGAAGCATTGATCAGATGCTCAAAACTCAGAGGGGTAGGGGGAGAGATCAACCAAAGGACTTGTAGGCATGCATATAAGCATAAGGGATGGATGCAGACAACAGGGGGTGAGGGTGCAGGCAGCACTAGGGGGATGAGAGGACAATGGGGGGGATAAAGACACATTTGTAATACCTTAATAAAAATTAAAAAGAAAAGAAAAGAAAAAAGCTGTCTTGGAGACTGTTAAATATATATAAAAATGGACTAATATTATCATAAACCTCATGTAACCATTATTCAGTTTCAGCAGCTATCCACTAATGGTGCACATGTTTCTCCCATATACTCACCAACTCTCCACTCTTGTATTACTTTGAAAAAAATCCAAGATTCCATATAATTTTATCCATAAGTTCCTGTGACCTTTAAATCAATATTATCTAAATACCAGTCTATCACTAAACATTTAATTTTAACCCATTTTGCTTCAAATTCTTCTCACCTTTTTTCAGTGCCTTGGCTTCTCTTCCCCCACCACCCCCCACTGTCCACCAAGAGTCTATCCTTTTATTCCTGAGTACTGTACTAATATTGAGGCATTTCATTAGCATTTTTCAAGAACTTTTCAAGAGTCATAAAATATTTGTTGTTGCTTAGGGAGATAAATATTTGTGTCTAAAAATAATTTATACTTATTGTTATTATTTATATTACTATTATTATTATTATTAGGTTAAACTTATATTTTCCAGTTCTTCAACTCCATCCATCTTCTCAAATGTTGATTTGCCCATTGGTTTGCCTCTTGAATAATTTTTAGTGAATTTATCTGCTTGCCTTGTTACAAAGTTAGAATACTTGCCAAATTTCAGTTCTCTGAAGATGTCCATTGTCTATTGTGGACTAATCCTAGGGCCTAGTTTTAAGGCTCATTTGATATTTCTAGTCAAAAATTATTTCTGGTAAATTTGTCCTTTGAAAAAATTTATGAATTGCAAATGATCAGAGAGAGAGCAGGCATAACTGTTAAACTTTGATAACTTTATTAAGGACTCAAAATGTTTTTATTTCCTAAAATTTCTTAATAGTTTAAATTTTTTGATTAATACTTATAGACTCATGTTATATAATACATATATGTATACTTTTATAATACAAATAATTGATTTCTCAAATAAGCTTTTTTTGCTAGTTTGTCTTTGATCTATTTGGGAACCTTGAGTAAAACAAAGTACATATTTACTCCTTCCAGATTTCCTTTTGTGTTTTATTTATATTGTTATTTTCTATGATTTATTTTCAATAACATAGTAAGATTTTTCTCTTCAAATGAGTCTTACATTTTCCCCCCTTTTATATATGTTGGTAATCCCCCTCTGCATTTCCCCCCAGTTATTCAGTCTTCATTCAGATCCAACTTCAACATTTTCTATATACACACACTATTTATAGATTAAAAACTGAAGAATGGACTTTACCCATATTAAACCAAACTAAATAATTCAATGTGCTCTTTTGTTTATCTTAATTAATTAAGTAATTAATCTAATTATCGGGATGACATTGATTCAATGGATTCTTTCTTTTAAGGCAGTGGTTCTCAACCTTCTGGCCCTTTAAATACAGTTCCTCATGTTGTGACCTAACCATAAAATTATTTTCGTTGCTACTTCATAACTGTAATGTTGCTACTGTTATGAATTGTAATGTAAATATCTGATATGCAGGACCCACAGGTTGAGAACTGTTGTTTTAAGGAATTTATTGATTTTTAGAGAGAGGAAAAGAGAGGAAGAGGAAGAGAGAAACATCAATGTGATGGCACAACATCAATTGGTTGCCTCCTGCTCACACTTTACCAGGGATCAGGTCCGCAAACGAAGGCATGTGCCATTGACCAGAAGTGGAACCAGCAACCTCTTGGTGCATGGGATGATGTCTAACCAGTTGAGCCACACTGGTCAGGGTGATTCAATATATTCTTAATGAACATATATTTATCATACTAGATTGAAGCTCCTGGAGACCAGAACTTCAATATTTTATATTTTTGTATCAGTGTATCAACATAGAGTTTGAAAATGGCAGAGTCTTCAAATATTTGTTGATTTAAAATCAAGAGAGGAAAAAATCATGTTTATTACATGTTTTATGCACTTGATAAACATGATATGTTTATGTTATGGTCCTAAAACATTAGCAACATTAATGGAGTTCTAAATAAAGCATTGAAAGTTTTAGGCACAATTCCACCATTTAATATATCAAACTTCTTTCATTAATCCATTTCCCTTCCAAATTTCTACTTAACATAAGGGCAAAAATTTCTACACAGATACAATTACTCACATATATATTATTATTATTATTTTATTTTTTTCTTTATTGATTAACGTATTACATATGTGTCCTTATTGCCACATTGCTCCTCCTCCCCCCCCACTTATGCCCTCAACCCCCTGTTGTCTGTGTTCATTGGTTAGGCTTATATGCATGCATACAAGTCCTTTGGTTGATCTATCCCCCTTACTCTCACCCACCCCTACCTTCCCTCTAAGGTTTGACAGTCTGATTGATGATTCTCTGTCTCTGGATCTGTTTTTGTTCATGAGTTTTTGTTGTTCATTATATTCCATACATGAGTGAGATCATGTGATATTTATCTTTCTCTGACTGGCTTATTTCGCTTAGCATAATGCTGTCCAGTTCCATTCATGCTGTTGCAAATGGTAAGAATTTCTTCTCTTTTACAGCAGCGTAGTATAACATTGTGTAGATGTACCACAGGGTTTAATCCAATCACCTGCTGATGGGCACTTAGATTGTTTCCAAATCTTAGCTATGGTGAATTGTGGTGCTAGGAACATAGTAGTACATATATCCTTTCTGATTCTTGGGATATATTCCTAGAAGCGGGATCACTGGGTCAAATGAAGTTCCATTTTTAGTTTTTTTTTGAGGAAACTCCATACTGTTCTCCACAGTGGCTGCACCAGTCTGCAGTCCCACCAGAAGCGCATGAGGGTTCCTTTTTCTCCACGTCCTCGCCAGCACTTGTCATTTGTTGATTTGTTGATGATAACCATTCTGACAGGTGTGAGATGGTACCGCATTGTTGTTTTGATTTGTATCTCTCTGATGATTAGTGACTTTGAGCATGTTTTCATATGACTCTTGGCCTTCCTTATGTCTTCTTTCGAAAAGAATCTATTTAGGTTCATTGCACATTTTTTGATTGGGTTGTTTATCTGCCTTTTGTTAAGTTGTATGAGTTCCCTGTAGATGTTGGAGGGTAAACCCTTATCGGTGATCACATTGGCAAATATGTTCTCCCATGCAGTAGGCTTTCCTGTTGTTTTGTTGATGGTTTCATTGTTGTGCAAAAGCTTTTTCTTTTGATGTAGTCCCATTTGTTTATTTTCTCTTTAGTTTGCATTGCCCTAGGAGCTGTATCAGTGAAGAAATTCTTTTGGCATATGTCTGAGATTTTGCTGCCTGTGGATTCCTCTAGGATTTTTATGGTTTCCCATCTTATGTTTAAGTCCTTTATCCATTTTGAGTTTATTTTTGTGTATGGTGTAAGTTGGTGGTCTAGTTTCATTTTTTGCATGTATCTTTCCAATTTTCCCAACACCATTTATTGAAGAGACTATCTTGGCTCTATTTTATGTTCTTGGATCCTTTGTCAAATATTAATTGAGCATAGTGGTTTGTGTCAATTTCTGGGTTCTCTATTCTATTCCATTGGTCTATATGCCTGTTCTTGTGCCAGTATCAGGCAGTTTTGAGAACAGTGGCTTTGTAATACAGGTTGATATCTGGTATTGAGATCCCTCCTACTTTGTTCTTTCTCAGGATTGCTGCAGCTATTTGAGGTCTTTTTTTATTCCAGATAAATTTTTGGAGAGTTCGTTCTAGTTCTGTGAAATATGCTATTGGTATTTTAATAGGGAGTGGATTGAATCTATAAGTTGCTTTGGGTAATATGGACATTTTAATGATGTCAATTCTATCAATCCAAGAACATGGTATGTTCTTCCATCTGTTTATGTCTTCCTCTATCTATTTTTTCAGTGTCCTGTAGTTTTCATAATATAGGTCTTTAACCTTCTTAGTTGAGTTTATTTCTAGGTATCTTAATATTTCTGGTGCGATGGTAAATGGGATTGCTTTTTTAGTCTCTCTTTCTGTAAGTTCACTATTGGTGCATACAAATGCCATAGATTTCTTGGCATTAATTTTGTATCCTGTTACATTGCCAAATTCATTAAGACTAATAATTTTAGGGTTTTCAATGTACAGTATCATGTCATCTGGAAATAAGGACAATTTTACTTCTTATTTATCAATTTGGATGCCTTTTATTTCTTCTTCTTTTCTGGTTGTATGGCTAGTACTTCCAGTACTATGTCAAAGAGGAGTGGTGAGAGTGGGCATCCCTGTCTTGTTCCTGTTCTTAGGGGAAATGGTTTTAGGTTTTGCCCATTAAGTATGATGTTGGCTGTGTGTTTGTCATATATAGCTTTTATTATGTTGAGGTATGACACTTCTATGCCCACCTAGCTGAGTGTTTTTTATCAGGAAAGTGTGTTGGATTTTGTCAAATGTTTTTTTGCACCAATTGATATGACTATGTGATTTTTATCTCTTAATTTGTTAATGTGATGTATCACATTTATTGATTGGCAGATATTGTACCATCATTGCATCCCCGGGATAAATCCTACTTGCTCATGGTGTATGATCTTTCTGATGAAATGCTGGATTTGATTTGCTAGAATTTTGTTGAGGATTTTGGCATCTATTTTCATGTGGGATATTGGCCTGTTATTCTCTTTCTTTGTGTTGCCTTTATCTGGTTTGGGATTAGGGTAATGCTGGCTTCATAAAATGAGCTTGGAAATGTTCCTTCCTCTTGAATTTTTTGGAATAGTCTGAGGATAGGTTTGAGTTTTTCTTTGAATTTTTGGTAAAACTCACCTGTGAATACATCTGGCCCCAGGTTTTTGTTATCTGGAAGCTTTTTGATGACTGCTTCAATTTCTTTCATAGTTATCGACCTATTGATATTTTTAGAATCTTCCTGATTGAGTTTTGGAAGGTTGTATTTTTGTAGAAATATGCCCATTTTTCCCATTTTTGTCTAGTTTGTTGGGATAGAGTTTTTCAAAATATTTTTAAACAATCCTTTGTATTTCTGTGGGGTCAGTTGTTATTTCACATCTTTCATTTCTGATTTTGTTTATTTGGGTCCTCTCTCTTTGCTTCTTGGTGAGCCTGGATAGAGGTTTATCATTCTTGTTTATCCTTTCAAAGAATCAGCTCTTGCTTTCATTGATTTTCTGTATTTTGTTGTTTGTTTGTTCTCTATGTCATTTATTTCTGTTCTGATCCTTACTATCTCTTTCTTTCTGTTCACTCTGGGCTTTTCTTGTTGCTCTCTTTCTAATTCCTTATGTTGCAGAGTTAGATGATTTACTACCATTTTTCCTTGTTTTTTAAGATAGGCCTGTTGAGCTATAAACTTCCCTCTCAGGACTGCTTTCATTGTGTCCCATAGATTTTGGATTGTTGTGTTTTCATTGTCATTCATTTCCAGGATGTTTTTAATGTTTTTTTCATCTCTTTGGTAACCCAGACATTGTTTAATAGCATGCTATTCAGCTTCCTAGTGTTTGAATATTTTTTATTGTTTTTATTGTAGTTTATTTCTAATATTATGCCATTGTGGTCTGAGAAGATGCTTGATATAATTGCAATCTTCTTGAATTTGAAGAGATTTTGCCTGTGACCCAATATGTGGTCTATCTTTTAAAATGTCCCATGTTCACTTGAGAGGAATGTATATTCCGTGGCTTTGGGGTGAATTGTTCTGAAGATGTCAATTAAGTTGATCTGATCTAGTGAGTCTTTTAGGATTGCTGTTTTTTTGCTGATATTTTGTCTAGAGGATTTATCCAGTGATGTTAGTGGTGTATTAAAGTTTCCTACTATGATTGTACTGTTGTTGATCTCTCCCTTGATATCTTCCGGGAGTTTTTGTGTGTGTGTGTGTGTGTTTTTATGTATTTGGGTTTTCCTGCATTGGGTGCATATATGTTTATCAGGTTTATATCCTCTTGTTTTATTGATCTCTTTAGTATTATGAAGTGGCCTTCCTTATCTCTTGTTATGGCCTTCACTTTGAGGTCTATTTTGTCAGATATAAGTATTGCTAACCCAGCTTTTTTTTCATTTCCATTTTCCTAAAATATATTTTTCCATCCCTTCACTTTCAGTTTGTGCAAGTCCCTTGTTCTGTCGTGGGTCTCTTTAGACAGCATATATATGGGTCATGTTTTCCTAGCCATTCAGCCACTCGATGTCTTTTGAGTGGAGAATTTAGTCTGCTTAGGTTTCAATTTATTATTGATAGGTCCTTGTTAGTAGCCATTTTTATTTTTTGTGCCTGTGTTACTTCTTCTCTTTTAATTCTTCTTTTTACAGCATTCCCTTTAGCATTTCTTGCATTGCTGGCTTGGTAGTGATAAACTTCCTTAGCCTTTTTTGTCTGTGAAGCTCCTGATTTCCCCTTTAATTTTGAATGATAGCTGTGCTGGATAGAGTTTTCTTGGATTCAGTCCCTTGCTTTGCTTCACTTTGTAAATTTCCTTCAATTCCTTTCTGGACTGATGTCTTTCTGTTGAGAAATCTTTTGATAATCTAATGGGAGATCCCTTGTATGCAACTTTCTGTCTCTCTCTTGCATTCTTTAAGATTCTCTCTTTGTCTAGAACATTTGCCATTGTAATTATGTGTCTTGGTGTTGGTCTTTTTGGGTTCACCTTGTTTGGGATTCTCTGTGCTTGTGTGACTTTTTTTCTTCCCCACATCAGGGAAGGTTTTTGATATTATTTTTTCAAATATGTTTTCTAAACCTTGTTCCTCTTCCTGTTGTTCTGGCACCCCTATTATTTGTATGTTGCTTCATTTCATGTTGTTGCAAAGCTCCCTTAGGCATTCCTCCTGTCTTTATTTTTGTTTTTCTTCAATTGTAGTTCAATTTGACTGTGTTTTGTTTCCCTGTCTTCTAATTCGCTCATGGTCCTCCGCTTCTCCTAGTCTACTGTTGAAAATTTCCTATGTGTTTTTTATTGCAGCTATATCACTCTTTATTTCTTCTTGATTCTTACATAAGTTGTTGATTTTTGCATCCATCGGGTTTATGAACTGTATGACCCTTATTCTGAATTCTTTTTCTGACATATTGCATGCCTCCGTTTCACCTAGCTGCTTTTCTGGTGAGTCCTCCTTTTCCTTCCTTTGGGGGTTTCTTTGTCTACCCATTTTTCTTCTCACCTAAGGATCTAGGTGTTGAGTTATGCAGGGGCTGCTTCTTGGGTGGCAGTGTCTTCTCAGGCGGCGACTGGTCCTCGGGCAGTCATGGCAGCTGCTGCTACTCAGTTGGCAGCAGCTCTTCTGGTCCACATTGTTTACAGCAGTGGTAGCTACTCTGTCAGGTCAGGGGAGGCTGCTCGCACAGGTGCTGCTCTTCGGATGGGGGTGGGCTGCTCACGGGGATTCTACTTATTGGACAGGGGTGGGCTGCTCACAGGGTTGCTGCTCCTTGGATGTGGGCGGGCTGCGTGTGGCTGCTTCTCCTTAGACAGGAGCAGGGTTGCTTGTGGGGCTGCTGCTTTATGGACAGGGCGGGCTGCTCACAAAGCTGCTGCTCCTTGGATGAGGGCCAGTTGTGCTCATGGCTGCTGTGCCTTGGATGGGTTTGGGCTGCTTGCATGGCTGCTGCTCCTCCAATGAGGGTGGGCTGCTCACACGGCTGCTGCTCCTCAAACGTGGGTGGGCTTCTCCTTGGACCAGAGCTGGCTGTTTGGGTAACTGCTGCTCCTCAAGTGGGAGTGGGCTGCCCGTGCATCTTCTGCTCCTTGGACAGGGGCGGGCTTCTTGCCTGGATGCTGCTTCATGGATGGGGGCAGGCTGCTCACAAGGCTGCTGCTCCTTGGATGGGGGTAAGCTGTGCGTGAGGCTGCTGCTCCTCAGTGGCGGGACCGGTCACACAGCTGCTGCTCCTCCAATGATGTTGGGCTGCTTGCATGGCTGCTCCTCCTCGAACAGTGGTGGTCTGCTCGTGGGACTGCTGCTCCTCTGATGGTTACGGGTTGTGTGTGGCTGTTGCTCCTCAGATGGGGGCAGGCTGCTCCTTGGACCGGCGTGGGCTGCTTGCGTAGCTGCTGTTTCTCATATGGGGTTGGGCTACACACATGGCTGCCGCTCTTCGGACAGGGGTCAGGCTGCTCACACAGCTTCTGCTCCTTGGACAAGCGCAGGCTGTGTGTGGCTGCCGCTCCTCAGCCTGGGGCGGTCTGTTTGCGAGGCTGCTGCTCCTCGGATGGGAAGGGGCTGTTCAGGTGTCTGCTGTTCATGTGGTCACAGTGCCCTGGGCTAAAATGTTGGGCCAGTCAGAGGGGAGCACACTTCAGAACTCACAGGAGTCTGTGCCCTTGGTGGCTGGAGTCTTGGTGACTGGGGGACTGCAGGCGAGGTAGCAGGTCCCTTGTGGGGGTGGTTATAGAGTCCCGGGTGTTATCTCAGGGCACCCTGGGTGGAGGTGAGGCTGGGTTCCCAGTCACAGCAGCTCTCCCCTTCAAAAAGGTGAGGCCTCTGAGGAAGAACCAGCCGCTTTTGGGACTGTTTGCAATGGTAGCAGATGCTGCCTACTTAGGCAAGCCCAGTTATCCTGCCCTTGAAGGTCCTGTGGGATCTAACTGTGCCTCAGTCACACACACACACACACACACACACACACACACACACACACACAACACATGACCACACACTCCTCTTTTCCTCCCTCACTCACTCATGCTCTCTCCCTCACTGCCGCCTTCTTCCTGCCTCTGTAGTTGGGTCTGGAGTGTTATTGACCCATTCATGGATGGACTCTTTTCTCTGGGTGTCTGGTTATGTGGCTCACTCTCTAGCACTTTGGCCAAACTGGGTCAAATTCACCTCGGCAAGACACGACACAAAGGGAACAAAACACAAATGTACTCACAACACCAACAACCCCAATATAAGTGACCACCAGAGAAAAGAGAATTAGAAGAGAGAAAGGAGAGCACAAATGATATTGAAGAGAGAAAAAATCATATGAGTGAAAAGAAAAAGAAGAAAAAGGAAGAAAAAGAAAAAAAAAATATATATATATGGGGAGAAAACACCAGAGAAAAACAGGTAAACCAAAACATACAAACACCAAATTCCCAGTAAAGAGGGTGGGGGCAGAATCTTATATACAGAAAGTAAGGTTAAGAATTGGATGAACATGGGGAGGACCTCAGTTCAGTATAAAGTAAGTAGAAAGAGGATGAGTGGATAAGAAGAAAGAGAAAGAGAAGAAAATATAATCATACATTTTTTTAAAAAATTGATTAAAAATAGGATTGAAAATAAAATAAATTAGAACGATGGAAAAATAATGTGAAAAGAAATAGAAAATAAAGAAACAAATGAAAAAAGGAAAATAAATAAAAAAGAGATAACAAAATAATAATAAAATAAAATGAAATAAAAATAAAAATGAAAAAGTGAAGTGTCATTCCTTTAGCTGGTTTCAGATCCCACTCTTCTGTACTGTCTGTGGCTTGTAAGTTTCCTGTTGCTGGGACTGAAGGCCTCTCTTTAGGCCAGTCCCTGTGGACTCTCAGGGACTATTCAGATTTTTTTTTAATCCTTTGTACCACTCAGAGCATAGTCTGGGTGTGGCTTATTGGTTGCTTGGAGGCTGCAGGGAGGGGCTATCTCTTCAAGAGAAAATGATTACCTAGGTCCCGTGCATCAGGTATGACTCAGTGCCAGACTTGCAGCAACCTCTCCCGGGTCCTCCCCTCACCCCAGCCTCTCCCCAGACACCACAGGTCCACATCTTCTCTTGCACCTCAGCCACGGGTGAGTGTCTGTATCCGAAAGACCCTATGAACTAGGTTCAGCAAAGAAAAGCAAAGACCAAACAGAGTGAAAAGAGCTCTGCGAGCCCCTCTCCTCCCGGCACCACGTGATCTGGGCAGCCATCCTGAATGCCCCCTGTGGGCTCAGTCTTTCCTGACTGTGGACTCAGATCTAGAATCCCCTGTCACCAGCAGTCCTGCAGACCTCCTTTCCACAGTCAGACTCTGTGCCTGACCCAAGGGACCCGGCCTTAGTGCCGTGCGGTTTCTCTCTGACCCTCTGGGCTCAGAGGTCTCGCAGTTCTCTCCAGTCCAGATCCCTGATTTTACCTTTCTCCAGGTGTCCTGTGCCCTTCCTGGCTGCCAATTGTCTCACCAGCTGTGTTAACTTCACCAATTCGGGGTGCATGTTATTCGATTTAGTTGCTTGTTCTATCTGTTCCGGGACAAGTCTCGGCCATGTCTGTTTATTCTGCCGCCAGTTTGTTTCCATATATATATATATATATATATATATATATATATATATAATTTTTAAAAAAAACTTTATCTATTTATTTATTT
>NW_005354272.1:946980-948822 GCF_000412655.1 Myotis brandtii | reverse complement strand
AACTTTATCTAATTAATTAATTAATTTTAAGTTTCCAAAACACAAATCTTTATCTCATAACTCTGCACCTTCCAATGGTAATGTATTTTTAAAAAATTTATTGTTTTTTTTCCTCTTTTTTTTATTGCTTAAAGTATTACAAATATGTCTCCTTTTTCCCACATTGACCTCTCCCCATCCACCCCCACCCACCAGCACATGTCTTCACCCCCAAAGTGTATGTCCATTGGTCATGCTTACATGCATGCATACAAGACCTTTGGTGGATCTTAAAATCAACTTTATTAAAATATGAATTACATACAACAGAATGAACCTATTTTTGGTGTACATCTTGAAAAAATTTCAAAAGTTTTGAAAAATATATATACCTATATAACATCTACAACCAAAATATAAAAGACATTTCTTCACTCCATCTCAATCAATTTCCTACAGCCCTCAATATAGGCAAAAACTGATAAATTCTGTATTAGTATAAATGAATAACTTTTCCTTTTCTAGGGTTTCCTATCATTGCAAACATATGATATGTATTCTTTTGTATGTAGCTTTATTTGCTCAGCATAATATTGCTGCTTATGTCAGTAATTCATTCATTTCTATTGCTGTACAATATTCTATTGTGTGAATATACAACAATTTGTATACATATTCCTGTTGATAGATATTCGAATTGTTTCCAGTTTTAGGATTTTATGAATAAAGCTGCTATGACCATTCAGGTATAACAATTCCTTTTTGGATATATGTTTTCATTTCCTTTCAGTAAATACTTAAGAGTGGAACTATTGGTCAATATGGTAAGTATATAGGGTTTATTTTGCATAAACTAAAAAAGTACATACCATTTTAATTTTCTATCAGAAATATAAGAGAGTGCTAGTTGCTCTACATCTTCATGTGCAACATAATTATTTTTATTTTCTTTTTAATATAATTTTGTGTTGCATTTTGGCCTTCATGTTTCCTATTTATATTTTGGAAATATGTGTATAATTGAAGATATATTAAAAGGTAAAATAATTATTCTTTTTCTTGTTATTGCTGCAGGTATCCATAGCCTTACTGTGTCTACAAATTTTATGACCTGGACTATCCCTAAGTAAAATTTTGAAACAAGTACACATTTTGCTTTAAATTTCCTCTTTTCTCTTGAAGTCTATCTTGAATTCTGTACCTCATCATTCCATGTTGGTCTGTCATTGATAAGCCATATGTCCACCTCAGTTTTTCATCGCTTTGGGGACAAAGCTTTTCACAATTTGGACTTCTTATTTTGTGTTTTATGTGCTATTTAATGCCTTTAGTGGTAGTGATTTTCAGGGAAATACATAAGTACTCCTTAATGGTGTGTTGTTTGAAGACATCCTTTCTATTCATAAAGTTAGCTCTGAAAGTGCATTTGGTCATTTCTAAGTTTGTTCTGACTTTTTCAGGTGTCTAATTCCTATTCTACAGAGTACATAAAATTGCAAAGCAGTGTGTATGTGTGTGTGTGTTTACCAACATGTATTTTATTGCTCTGGAAAGAAGGGGTATCTCTCTCTGCTATCTTTGTAGTATTCTAGTGTAGGATGAGTTGGGGAGGCGTTTCCTACTTTTTGAAATTTTCTAAATACTTTTTTTAAATTTAATTTTGTTTTATTTCTTAAAGTATTACAAAGAGTATTACACATGTCTCCTTTCCCCCCCTTTGACATTCCCCAGCCTCCCCCACCCCCCAGTGTCTTGTGTCCATTGTTTATTCTTTTTTTTGATTTCTTTTTTTTAATCTTTTTAAAAAAATATTATAATAAGTATTACAAAGGGTATTACATATGTGTCCTTCCCCCCCCCCGC
>NW_005354272.1:928949-940491 GCF_000412655.1 Myotis brandtii | reverse complement strand
TTGCCTCCGGGTTAGTAGCTGATCTCTGGATGCGGATAACAGCTACTCAAGATGGCGCGGTCTCGCGGCTGAGCTGGCGCCCAGGGGGAGGTTTCAGCCTCAATCTCTAACCATCCCCATTTTCTAGGAGTTCTCTGTCTTTCCTGGCTGCAGACTGTCTCTCAGCTGAATCTCCTCTGCTTGTTCGGGCTGTATGTTACCCGTTTCAGCTGCTCGCCCTTATCTGGTCCGGGACAAAGCACCAACACGTCTGTCTAAGCCTCCGCCATTTTTTTCCCATTGTTTATTCTTATATGCATGCATACAAGTCCTTTGGTTGATCTCCTACCCCCCCAACCTCCCCAGGCCTTGGGCCGTCTCAACCTCACCGGGGCCGTTTCAAGCTCACCGGGGCCGTTTCAACCTCTCAGGGGCCGTCTCAACCTCACCGGGGCCGTTTCAAGCTCACCGGGGCCGTTTCAACCTCTCAGGGGCCGTCTCAACCTCACCGGGGCCGTTTCAAGCTCACCGGGGCCGTTTCAACCTCTCAGGGGCCGTCTCAACCTCACCGGGGCCGTTTCAAGCTCACCGGGGCCGTTTCAACCTCACTGGGGCCGTCTCAACCTCACCGGGGCCGTTTCAAGCTCACCGGGGCCGTTTCAACCTCTCAGGGGCCGTCTCAACCTCACCGGGGCCGTTTCAGCCTCACTGGGGCCGTCTCAGCCTCACGGGGCTCGTCCCAGCCTCATGGGGGCCGTCCCAGCCTCACGGGGGCCGTCTTAGCCTCATGGGGGCTGTCTCAGCCTCACAGGGGCCGTCTCAGCAACACGAAGTTTGGCATTCTGTCTTTTGTTGGGCGACTCCTTGCTGGACAAAATCTCCAGGCGTTCTTGGTGGCTGAATATCTGGTATGCTTGCTTGGATTTCGTTTTCTACTAAGTGTACAGACTGCTTGTCTGCCATCTCCCAGAGTCCCATGTTAGACTAGATCTGGTGGACCTGCTTGTGCGTTTGCTGGTACAGTGGTTCCATGTCACCGGCCTAGCCGGGTCCGGCTTCCTCTGAACCTGATTCTGCTTCTTGAGTGTGTCCCTTATGCATGTGAGGAGTTGAAATCTGCAGTTTGTTGGGTTGGGCTGCAAAAGTGCAGGTGGTTCCTTTTGTGCCACTGGCACAGCTTGGGTGGGGATGTAAATTGAGTAGGGCGGGGCCTCTGGGAATCACCAGGGCGGAGCAAGGGGCAATGGCGTCTCCCCGACTCCTCACCTCTCCGCGACTCCACGTCTTCACGTCGCCTAGTGCGGGTGAGCAGCTCCGCGAGACAGCCACCCTTGCTCTCCAGCCCATTTCAAGGCCATCCCGCCTCTCCCCGTAGGGGTCTGGGACCTCAGAATCCCGCCCCAAACAAGCTCAGTGGATTCAAGAGTTTGTAACCCCTTCTGATTGAAAAAAAATGCGCATCCAGTTGCAGCCCGCCTGGCATGAGACTCCGTACCTCTGTTCTTGGCGAATCACCAGGGCGGAGCAAAGGGCAATGGAGTCTCCGCGACTCCACGTCTCCATGTCCCAGAGTGCCGGCGAGCAGCTCCGCGAGAAAGCCCCCCTCGCTCTCTGACCCGTTGCAAGGCTGTCCCGCCTCTCCCGGTAGGGGTCTGGGACCTCAGAATCCTGCCCTAAACAAGCTCAGTGGATTCGAGAGTTTGTAACCCCTTCCAATGGAAAAAAACCGCGCATCCAGTTGAAGCCCACCTGGCGTGACTCCGTACCTCTGTTCTTGGTGCCTCTGCACATCCTACTCAGTCTCAATGCTCTTCTTTCTTTACTTCCAGTTGTAGAGTTTCCACTGGGCCAGCTTTCCCATGGTTCTGAATGATAGCTGTTTGTCTTATAGTTGGTAGTCTCGATGTTGTTGTGGGAGGCTGCACGCACAGGTCTGTACCTTATGCCACCATCTTGGTTCTCCGAAATTTTCTAAATTCTTCAGTCCTTGTATTTTCCCTTCTTTGCCTGACTGGGGATAAAGTGTAAGCTTGAAGCGCTCCACTGCCAGAGTGACCTTTCATTTTCCCAAGTGGCTTGAATTGGATACTACAGTCCTCAAACACTCATTCTCAATTTTTTTGCAAAAATTCTTTATTGTTGAAAGCATTACATATGTCTTCTTTTTCCCTATTGACCTCTCTTCACCCACTCCCGCCCCCCAGAACATTCCCTCACAACCCTACTCTCTGTGTCCATTGGTTATGCTCTATGCATGCATACAAGTCCTTCAGTTGATCTCTTATCCCTTCTTCCATCCTCCCCTGCCTTCCCTCTTAGGTTTGATGGTCTGTTTGATGCTTCTATTATCTGGATCTATTTTTGTTCATCAGTTTATGTTATTCATTATATTTTACACATGAGTGAAACTATGTGATATTTCTCTTCCTCTGACTGGCTTAATTTCTTAGCATAATGCTCTCCAGGTCCATCCATGCTGTTGCAAATGGTAAGAGTTCTTTCTTTTTTACAGCAGTGTCATAGTCCATTGTGTAGATGCACCACCATTTTTAATGTACTCATCTGCTGATGGGCACTTAGGCTCTTTCCAAATCTTAGCTATTGCATATAGTGATACTATGAACATAGGGGTGCATAAATCCTTTCTGATTGGTGTTTCTGATTTCTTGGGATATATTCCTAGAAATGGGATCACTGGGTCAAATGGGAGTTCCATTTTTAATGTTTTGAGGAAAGTCCATACTGTTTTCCCCAGTGGCTGCACCAGTCTGCATTCCCACTAGCAGTGTACAAGGGTTCCTTTTTCTCTACATTCTCAACAGCACTTGTCATTTTCAACCCTAATTCTTAATCACAGGCTAGATCAAAACCATGCAGTCAGCCTTAGGGATGGTCATGTCTAAGTTCAGCTCATTAGTACCAACCCAGTCTAGGTCTTTTTGTTGTTGTTGTTGTTATCAATGTTATGTTAAGACAGTGCAGGGCTGCCCTAACCGCTTTGGCTTAGTGGATAGAGCGTCTGAAGGGTCCCAGGTTCGATTCCAGTCAAGGGCATGTTCCTTGGTTGTGGGCCCATCCCCAGTGGGGGGCGTACAGGAGGCAGCTGATCGATGTTTCTCTCTCATCGATGTTTCTAACTCTCTATCCCTCTCCATCTCCCTTCCTCTCCTTAAAAAATCAATAAAATACATTAAAAAAATAAATAAAAATAAAAAGATAGTGCAGGATTTAGGCTACCCAAGATTTTGACTGTGGAACAGCTAGAGAGAGATAAACTTTGGAGTCATAGAGATTTATCTTTGTATCTGTATTTTCTTTCTCTCTCTCTTTCTCCCTTCCCTTCCTTCCTTCCTTCCTTCCTTCCTTCCTTCCTTCCTTCCTTCCTTCCTTTTTTCCTTTCTTTATTTATTTGTTATTAAAAAGAAGATAAAGCATGATAAAAATTGAAACAGTTTAAGAGAGTATGTAATGGAAAGAAAGTAAGCAGTTTCTCTATCTCAGGTCTCTTAAACTTCTTTCCCAAAGGCAACCACAGCTAGCAATTGCCTTATATATTTTTTGATAATTTTTTATTAATGATCAAACATGTATTTATATTTATACATTTTAATTTATATTCTTTGAAAACGTTCAGATGTATTTATTTTATTTTCACTTAAATGTGTCTTAAATATTGTTCCAAAACAGCACATACTGATCCATCTCATTCTTCTTGAACACGGTGGTTCTGCATTGTGTTCTGTTGTATGACTGTACATATTTTATTGAACCAATCTTCTACAGAGGGACCTCAAGTTATTTCCAGTTAAAAAAAATTTTGTTATTAAAGAAAACATTGATACTGTTGTAATAATCTTATTATTATTAGCAGAAAAGGAATAAAGAGAAGACTAGATAACATGCACATGCCATTTATACACCTTTGCTAATTTAATTCTGTTCCCCACTAATTGATGGGGGAAGGTACTGGACAAAGGCATTTTGGACCAATGCCCAAAAAGTTCTGAATGTTATGGGCAAGTGCTTAAGTGTCTGTCAATCATACCTGGGAACAGGTAATTGGCAAGGATAGGCATGGCCACTGCAAGGATACAAAACTTGAATTTTTAAATTTCTGCACAAAGGGAATTTGTTTTCTTGGCTCTCTCTCTCATACATCAAACTCCTGACTCTCCTGTTGCAGGGGGCACATTCCCCTTCCACTGGCCCACATGGCCCAGGGTAATGTGGAACCCACACATGGATTAATGGATTTTAATTAGCCTGATGCTCTGCTGAACCAACTGCAACATAGAATGTAAGCTCTAGACACTGGCTTTGCCTTTGTCTTTGCTGAATCCACAGTTGCCCCTTTTCACAACTACGGTAAGGAGCATGGGACTTTACAACCAGAGGAATGTAATTCCACTTCAATAAAAAACATTCATCTTCCCATGTGAATTTTAGCAAATTCATTTTCTGAAGATACTGCAAGAGCCCCCCTTCCTGTCCCCCCCCCCACTCACTAGTGTTCGGGAAATCTGGACCACTAACTTCTCCAGTAACAATATTACAGCGAGCATTCATAAAGATTTGTGAGGCTAGTTACTGGAGATATCCCTAAAGTGAATTGCTGTACCTAAGAATTTAAATTTTGCCCTGACCGGTTTGGCTCAGTGGATAGAGCGTCAGCCTGCGGACTGAAGGGTCCCAGGTTCGATTCTGGTCAAGGGCGTGTACCTTGGTTGCGGGCACATCCCCAGTGGGGGACATGCAGGAGGCAACTGATAGATATTTCTCTCTCATCGATGTTTCTAACTCTCTATCCCTCTCCCTTCCTCTCTGTAAAAAAAAATCAATTAAAAAATATATTTAAAAGAATTTAAATTTTGATAGTTATTGCAAAATTGCCCTTCAGTGAAGTTGAATCCACTTACCTCCCACTACAGCATGCACCTTGAAAGTGCCTGGTTTCAGCCTATGTGCTATCAAAATTTTCAATCTTTGCCTAAAAATTAGTTTTGCTTCAGTTAATAAGATGCAAATAATCTCTTTTCATTTTTCCATTTCTCTACCACTTTTAATTTTCTTTTTTTAATCATAGAAAAAGATATTGAAGGTTATAATTTATAAGGGATAACCATAAACTCCAATATTGACTATGTAGTCACATAACCACAGAGTGATTATAAGGGAGAAAGGTGTCTTCTGGGCCTACATTTAATTTTCATGCTTCACTCACTCTGCTTTTACTTTGCCCACATGTGGGTGTGTGGCAGTAATAATTGGGCATTCTGCTTTTTGAATTTCATGTAGAATGTACATCCAACTCATTTACTACAAAATTAGAAAAAAAAATAAAGAGAATTAACACAGCTATTAAAGTTGTGAATAATTTGAGTTAAATGTAAATGCAGAAAGAAAATAGGAAAACTATTATTAAGTATACTTTGCCCTCCTCAATGGAATAAAAACAGATAATGTTAATTATTTTCACCATCTATCTATTTAAAAGTTTTAAGATTAAAATAGAAATATGTCAGGTATTTAAATTCTAATTTATTTTTTAAAATCTGTATTTATTGAATTATTATTATGGATATTTTAAAGTTAAACTTTGCACTATGTAAATGTAAAATTCCCATTTATTGTCCACTAAAAGTGAGGGAAATTGAATTTGTCAGGAACCTAATTGATATCTCAAAGTGTTTTCTTTGCAGTGACTGGCACTGCCTGAGTTACGATCATCTATCATCTAGCAGGTAATTACTCAGATTTCTCATCATGAGCCTTCAACCTGCTGTTTTATTATTGAAGTACAACAAACCAGTAGGCAATTTGAATGCAGATAAAGTTCTCTGTCACGGTCATAAGAACAAAGAAAAATTTTGCAATTCAGCAGTGGTGAGTTTGAATATAAATCACTGAAATATAATTTTGGGTCTTATAGAAAATAAAAATAAAAATTTTACTTTGATACCCCATTTATCCTCTAAAATGATGACCAAAAAATTTGCTGTTTACAAAGCAATCTAATGTTTTAATATGAACTTACTTCATTGTAAAAGTAGAAAGTTAAGTGTAAGAACATTGATAGCATGAAAAATAAAGTTAGAAATATGAATGAACTAAGTCTTGAAATAGCTTTCATCCTTTTTCAAAATATTTTGAGATAGTGGATAAAAGTATTTTCTAATTAACAGTAACTAATAATATGAAAAGTTTACTCTTTTTTGAATTGCTTTTTCATAAGAAAGTATAGAAGTTTAAATAATTGGAAAGTCCAAAGATGAAATTTTTGATCACTCTTTCACATGCTTTGTATTAAACAGGACACTAAGACACTTTTGGGGACTTCTGCAGTTTATAAATTCCAAGCAATTGATTGGTAATTAAACATTATTTTCTTGACTCAATTCAAAACTATTATCTTTCAGAAAATTAATCTCAAAATACTTCAGTTTTCCAAAAAGTTACAGGACACCATAGTCATTACTTCTTCTTTTTTTTAAAAAATTTATCTTTGAGAGTATTACAGATGTCCTTCCTCCCTTTTCCCCTCCATTGGGATCTCGTCCTGCCCCAGGCCTTCACCACCCTATTATCTGGGTCCATAGGTAATGCATATATACATATAAGATCTTTGGCTAATCTCTCCCTGCTCCCCTACCCCCTTGCCTTTGAGGTTCCTCAGTCTGTTCCATGTTTCCATGCCTCTGATTCTATTTTTCTTTAAATATATTTTTATTGATTTTTTACAGAGAAGAAGGGAGAGAGATAGAGAGTTAGAAACATCGATGAGAGAGAAACATTGATCAGCTGCCTCCTGCACACCCCCTACTGGGGATGTGCCCGCAACCAAGGTACATGCCCTTGACTGGAATTGAACCTGGGACCCTTCAGTCCGCAGGCCTATGCTTTATCCACTGAGCCAAACCAGTCAGGGCCTCTGATTCTATGTTATTCATCAGTTTATTTTGTTCATTATATTTCTTGTTCATTTATTTTGATTTTATATTCAATTGTTTATAGATATGTATTTATTGGCATTTTATTGTCTCCACCTCCTCCTCTTCCATCTCCTCCTCCTCCTCTTCCTCTTTATAAAAAATACCCTTCAACATGTAATACCAGTTTGATGATGATGAACTCCTTTACCTTTTTCTTGTCTGTGAAGCTCTTTATCTGATCTTCAATTCTAAATGATAACTTTGTTGGGTAGAGTAATCATGATTGTAGGTCCTTGCTATTCATCACTTTGAATATTTCTTGCCACTCCCTTCTGGCCTGTAAAGTTTCTGTTCAGAAATTGATGACAGTAGTATGGATGCTCCATTGTATGTAACTAACTGCTTTTCTTTTGCTGCTTTTAAGATTCTCTCTTTGTCTTTAGCCCTTGGCATTTAAATTATGATGTGTCCTCGTGTGGGCCTTTTTGGGTTCCTCTTGTTTGGGACTCTCTGTGCTTCTGGGATTTTTAAGTCTATTTCTTTCACCAGGTAGGGAAAGTTTCTGTCATTATTTCTTCAAATAGGTTTTCAATATCTTGCTCTCTTTCTTCTTCTTCTGGCACACCCATAATGCGAATGTTGGCATGCTTGAAGTTGTCCCAGAGGCTCCCTACACTTTCTTCATATCTTTGGATTCTTTTTGCTCTTCTGATTGGGAGTTTTTTGCTTCCTCATATTTCAAATGATTGATTTCATTCTTGGAATCCTCTACTCTACTGTTAAGTCCCTGTAAAATATTTTTTTTTTATTTCAGTTAGTGTATGCTTAATTTATGACTGGTCCTTTTTCATGTCTTTGACATTCTCACTAAGGTTTTTAAAAATCTCACTAAGTTCCTTGACACTCTTATTAAGTCCTTTGCAGATCTCATTAACATTCTTATAACCAATGTTTTGAACTCTGTATCCAATAGTTTGCCTGCTTCCATTTCTTTCATTTGTAACATGTTTATTTGTCTACACATTTTGGCTGCTTCCATGTACTTGTTTCTATGTATTAGGTAGAGCTGTTATGTCGCCTGGAATTGATAGAGTGGCCTTGTATATTAGGTGTCCATATGCTTGTTTCTATTTCTAAGGTGTTCAGTGGACACCTTAGCTGAGCACTCTAGGTGTACCCCTTGTGGGCTGTGTAAAAAATCTTGTTGTAGTTGAGCCTTGATTATTGTTGGCATCACTGGAAGGAATTGAACTCCAGGCCAATTTCCTGTGAGGATCAACTGCATCTACAATGGAAAAGTTGCTGTGCAGGAGATACCCCTATGGAGCAGGACTTGCTTCCATGGGGCTTTGGTACTCACTGAATCTGTCCCTTGAATGTGGTGGTTGTAGATGTGTAAAGTTGTTATCTGGTATATTCTGAAGCTGTCGACTAGGTGCATTGACTCTGAAGCCTCCCAGGAGGTACAAAGTCAGCCACTGCCTGGGGCCACCCTGCAGGAGCTATTTGTATTGGGCTTGGAGGTGCAGCTATGAAGCAAGGCAGGCTGGTCCTAGTGCTGGTTGTTAAGCCTTTTATTGATAGGTTTGAGGCATGCTGACCCAGCTGCAGCTTGTTTGAGAGATTTTAGCAAAGTCTGAAGCCTGAGCCAGGACAGGCCATTCATATGGAAAAGTGGCTGCAAGCAGCTTGGATAGGGCTTACAAATTGGATGGGCAGGGTGTCAGGGAATCACCAGGGCAGAGGGAATAGTGTGAGCCAAGCTAATGGAAACTAAGATGGCTACCAGTCAGCTCTGTGATGGGGGAGGTTCTAGCACAGGGACAATGAGTCCTGTGAGTACCCATGTCTGGGAGAAAGCTGCCCCCAAGTTCCTGCCCTGATGCCAGGCAGTTCAATTCCTCTCCCTAAGTCCCTGGATTCCTCCAAAGCCGCCATCCAGTGCTGGAGCTCAGAGGAAGGGAGACCATGTACATTCATGTGTGAGCCCTTTAAGAGGAACACCTGGGACTCCAACAACCTATGTGTCACTCAACCACAATTTCTGCTGTTTTTTATAGCCCACAGTTCCTGGTAATTCTCTTCCAATCTCTGGAACCCTGGGCTGGGGGTTTGCTGTGGGGATGGAACCCCTGGTTCTCTTGCAAAGACTTGGAGATAGCCCTCCCAATTAAAAAGGTGGTACACATGGGTGCCAGTCCAGCCTGTTCCATGCCTCCATCCCTCCTATAAGTTTCAATGTGCTTTATTCTTTACTTCTCTAGTTGTAGGACTTCCATTCAGACAGCTTTCAGGCAGTTGTGAATGATGGTTGTTTTGCATTTTAGTTGTAATTTTGATGTGGTTGTGGGAGGGAGTGAGTACAGGTGTTTACCTATGCCACCATCCCATTACTTCTTCTATTTTTTAAAAACTTCTTTATTGTTTAAAGTATTACATATGTCTTCTTTTCCCCCATTGACCTTTCCTCAGCTGTTCCCACTCCCCAGAACATGCCCTCACCCCATTACTGTCTGTTTCCATGGGTTATTCTTATATGAATGCATACAAATCCTTTGGTTGATCTGTTACCACCCCCCATCCCCTTACTTCCCTCTGAGGTTGGACAGTTCTGAAAACAAGGCCAGCACAAAGAGTTAGATGCTAAATTTCAAAACCAGGTGTCTGGGGTAGAGGGCCCAAACCTGCCTTTTCCTCAAATTTAAGTCCAGCAGGTCAGGATGATGACTGATGGGACCTGGGGACTTGGGACAAAAGACAATTTTCATGTTAATCCAAAGAAGGAAACATCTTACAGTAAGAAGTCTAGATGAGTATGCTGGTGGTCCCTGGAGAAAGTACTTTGATGACAGGTGACATTTCTGCTGGGTCAGAACCCAGCACCAGGCTGAACTCCCAGGCAATATGCTCCCTGAATAAGAGTGGCTCACTGCACCTGTGGGCTCTTTAATAAACACCTGAGGATTGAGAGGAATCATAGAAGATTTTAAACCTAAGAGATCCTGACCCACACAAAAAGTCAGGAGTAATTGGGACAAAAAATGAATAGTAAGAAAAGAGGCCACCTTCCTAATTATAGGGCAAACAAGGACCAAGGCCTAGAGTTTAACGTGACAAAGGAGAAACAAATTTTAATTATCACTGTCTGGCACATAGCACGATTTTCAATGAATATTTGTTGACTGGTAAGTAGGAATTTAAAAAGTGTCTGAGTACTATGAGAAGAGGATATAACTGTCTAAAATCTTATATTTATTTCTAACCAAAGTAGATCAAGTGTGAGACAGTATTTCCAAATCCTGAAGGTAAACAATAAAGAAAATGCTTTATAACATGCTTTCTCTAAAAAGGCTACTCAGATGTCAGGGGAACCACTGTTACCATTTAGAAACCAATTCCAATGGCCTGATGTGCCTTACCATCTGAATTATCAATACTCAGTACAAAAACACATCCCTATCGACACTGCATTATCCTATGAGCTCCAAAGTCCTCTGGCCACCCTTTAGGCTTGACACTTGTTTCTCTCACTGTTACTAGATTACTCTTTAGTGAATCCGAGTCTAGTCACTATTAAGGAATTAGGTTTCTGCCTCTATTATGCCAAAATTGGATAGCTAGCTGCTCGAGCAGCTCTTCAGGCTGCCTTTCTGGGTGCAGCCTCTCATGGCTGTGGACTTAGATCTAGATTCCTGGGCCACTAGCAGCGCTGTGAACCTCCTTTCCACAGTTGGGTGTTATGCATGTCCCAAGGGACACAGACTTGGTGCAGTGAAGGTTCCTCTGACCCTCTTGTCCCTGGGGCCATATGTCTCTCTCCAGCCTAGATCCCCAGTCCTATTGTTCTCCAGGTGTCTTCTGTCCTTTCCGGCGGTGGATTGTCTCACCAGTTGTGTCCAATTTACCAATTCTGGGTGGATGTTATTCGATTTAGTTGTTCTTTCTAACTGTGCTATGACAAGGTGCAGGACACGTCTGCCTATTCAGCCACATTTTGAATACCCCCATTACTTCTTAATGAAGTACAAGCCTTTATAAGTGGCAATAAATATATTTACATCTTTTCTCAAACCTTAAATAACAATTACCCTTACTGAACAAAATATTGTATACTAGAGGCCTGGCCTGCGCCCTCTTGCAATTCGGGACCCCTCGTGTGATGTCAGAGGCCCGGTGCATGGATTTGGCCTGATCACTGTGGGCCAGGCCGAGGGACCCCACTGGTGCATGAATCTGTGCACAGGGACTCTAGTATGCATATAAGATCTTTGGTTAATCTCTTCCCGCCCTCCCCCCTCGCTTCTCTCTGAGATTCATCAGTCTGTTCCATGTTTTCATGCCTGTGCATTGATTGTCTGCCCCCTGGTGGTCAATGCACATCATAGCTACGTAGAATGGTCCAATAATTGAATGGTCATTCGGTCGCTTAGGCTTTTATATATATACTAGAGGCCCGGTGCACAAAAATTTGTGCATTCGGCGGGGCGAGGGGGGTCCCCCAGCCTGGCCTGTGCCCTCTCGCAGTCTGGAACCTCTCGGGAGATAACGACCTGCTGGCTTAGGCCTGCTCCCGGGTGGCAGAGGGCACGCCCAATTCCTAGGTGCAGCCCCTGGTCAGGCTCAGAGCAGGGCCG
>NW_005354272.1:920387-927874 GCF_000412655.1 Myotis brandtii | reverse complement strand
GCATGGCTGCCGGCTGCCATCTTGGCTGACAGTTAATTTGCATAAGGATATGCTGATTAGCCAATGGGAAGGGTAGCGGTCGTACGCTAATTACCATGTTTCTCTTTTATTAGTGTAGATATAGATGTCCCTCATATACTTGAACATTAACAAATCAAAGTTTTAATTCAGTTACATAGTTATGTCTTTTGGTGAACAATAAATTTTGCCAGAAAGAATGTTTTTATTTAATTGGCTTTAATTTGATATAATTTTTAAAAAGGTTTTTAAGTGATTTTTTTTAGAGAGAAAGAGGAAGGGAGAGGGAGAGAGAGAAACATCGATCAAGATATCAAAATGCTGAGTTCTGCCTTCCTCCTACTGGTGTTTAAGGCCTCAACCCGGGCATGGACTTGGAATCCATCCAGCAACACTTCAGAGTTGGACAATCAACTAAGCCACCCAGGCCAAGGCTTGACTTTAATTTTAAAAGAATAAACTATTATTATGTGAGGGTTAAACCCATACTTTACAAATATTTGTACAATGTGGGCATTCAACAATTCTTATGTAATATGTAGAATATAATCTTATATAATAAAAGCCCAGAAACCAAAATGGTGGAATGACCAGAACGACCAGAGACCAGAATGACTGCGGCCCCTTGCCCAGGCTGGCCCTGCCCTCCAGCGGGGACTCCCATCCCGATTGGGGGTGTGTCCAGCCTGCAAACCCCTGGCAGCCCCTCACCCTGGCTGGCCCTGCCCCCCCATGAGGGATCCCTACCCTGATCGGGGGTGTGGCCGGCATGCAAACTGCCTGTGGCCCCTCACCCAGGCTGGCCCCTCCCTCCCAGGGGGGACCCCCACCCCAATTGGGGTGGGGTTGGTCTGCAAACCCCCCACTGCCCCTTGCCCTGGCCAGCCCCACCCCCAGTGGAGACCCCCACCCTGATCCGGGGCCCCCATCAGGGCACACCAGCTGGCCCCCATTCATGCACCAGGCCTCTATCCTATATAATAAAAGGGTAATATGCAAATTGACCCTAATGGCAGAATGAGCAGAATGACTGCTGGACCAGTCACTATGAGGCGCACTGACCACCTCTTGGTCCCTTTCCCTGGCCTGCAGGCTCTGATCGCCTGATGGTGAACAGGGAACTGGGGGTGGGTGGTGGGGGATGCTGGCAGCACCAGGCCAAGGCCCCCACCCTGCCAGTTGCCCCACACACACAGAAGGTGACCCATGGTGGGGGCGGGGCCAGCGAATGGGCGGGAACAGCCAACCTCTCAGTCCCTTCCCCTGTCCGTCGGGCACCCATCACCCAATAGCGAATGGTGGATGGCAGTGGGTAGCGGGGCTGGCTGCAGGCAGCTGGGGAAGATGGCCCTGATTACAGGCCAGACCTAGGGACTGTACCCAGGACTCTAGTGTCAAATATTGTCATATGAGGAGAAGAAAAGATGGTGGCATAAGTAAATGCCTGTACTCGCCACCTCCCACAATCACATCAAAATTACAACTAAAATACAGAAAACCATCATTCAAAACTGCCTGAAAGCTAGCTGAATGGAAGTCCTACAACTAGAGAAGTAAGAATAAAGCACCATGAGACTGGTAAGAGGGACAGAGTCACGGAACAGGCTGGACTGGCACCCACCTGTGCTGCTTTTTTAATCAGGAGGGAGATCATCTTTGCAGAGGCCACCCATGAGGATCAAGGGATCCCACCCCCACACCAGATGCCCACCCCAGGCTTCCAAAGCTGGGAAAAGACATACCCATAACTATGGGCTGTAAAAATGAGTGGGGATTGGGGCTCAGTTACACGGAGGCTGCTGGAGACCCAGGTTTTGCTTTTAAAGGATCAGTGCACAAACTGAACTTACAAGGTCCCACATCCTCTGAGCTCCAGCACCAGGCAGCTCTGGGGAACCCAGACACATATGAGGAGGATCAGGATTGTGTGATATCAGGGCAGAAACTCAGGGATGGTTTTCTCCCAAATGGGCTGCTCACAGGGATCATTGTTCCTATGCTGAGACCCTTCCTGGTCACAGGGCTTACTGGCAGCCATATCTGTTTACCTTACCTTGGGGATTCCCTGAGACCTGACCCCATCCAATTTTCAGCCCTACCCAAGCTGCTTGCAGATGCTTTTCCATATGAATGGCCTATCCTGGCTCAGGCTTCAGACTTTGCTAAAATTCTGTAATTCTCTTTCTTTGTATTGTCTTTATCTGGTTTTGGGATTAGGATAATGCTGGCTTCATAGGAAGAGCTTGGAAGTGTTCCTTCCTCTTGAATTTTTTGGAATAGTCTGTCCCTGGTATTTCTTATTAATTGCATTCCTTCAGGTTTTCCCTGCAAATCACTTAAGTTACAATCATTTCAAGTGCTTTAAAAATTCAGATTCCTGTGTCCCACTTAGGAGCTATTGAATCAGAATCTCTGGAGAAGATGGAGGACCAAGCATCAGTATTATTCAGGAAATATATTATTGTATTGATTAACTGACTTCTCTGCCCACACTTCATCCAAAATTTAAGGATTTACTAATATTCTAGAATCTGAGAGCTCATTGTGTAATGCAAATGCTAGATACACAAATTCCTAAACAAGACTATAAGGGTTAATAACAGAGGTATATAAAATGTATGGAAGAAAAGCATAGAGAAAGAAATGACTAATTGCACCACCCATGAAAATCAAAACGGATAGCTTACCTTTGGTAGTTGAGTGGGTTTTGAAGGATGGGTAGAATTTTACCAAGGAGAGAATGGGAGTTGAGGACAAAGAAGATACTCCAAACAATAGTAACTATAGATAAAAATACATAAATATGAGAATTGGATTTTGAAGGAGTGCTTTTACATACAATTCTTGAAAATATTATAGACTTTTTGGAGGTCACGTGGACAGTAAAATGATTTCATACAAATATTCCATCCTGTGTTTTCACTTTTTGATATCTACTTTAGGATGACACACATGCACATGTTCACATTACAGAAGACAGTGGGTAAATAAGTCATACTACCTTGACTTATTTAGTTATCAAATATTTACTGATATTCATTAGTATTGATATTTATGGGTAGCTATCAAATACCAAGCACTACCCTAGGCACTGGAGATAAAGCATTGAACAAAACATGAAAAATGTCTGCTTTAATGGAGCATACATTATAGTGGGGTTGGGGGTGAGATTGGGAAAAACAAAATTGTGAAAAGAGAAAGGTTGTGATAAGTGTTATAGAGAAAATAAAAAACTGGAAATGAGTTAGAGAGTTGAGAGTCAGAGTGGGGACATGGGCAGAATGACTTGTAATTTTAAATCGTATAATAAGAGAGGCCTCAATGAGAAAGTCACATTTGAACAAATACCTCAAGAATATAAAGGAGGGATCACTGTGGATATTTTTGGGAATTGCATCTAGTTAGGATTGTAATAAGTACAAAAACCCTACAGTGAGATCATGTCCAATGGTTCATGAAGTAGCATGGAGGCTATGTAAGTGGAACAGAATGAGTGAGGAAAGACTAGTGGAGATGTGATCAGAAGTGGGGGATTTTGTAGGTAGAACTTGGAGCTGTTGTGAGGACATTGGCTTTGTCTCTGAATTTGGGGACCCAGCCATTGCAGGGTTTTGAATGACAGTCTGCTTTCTTTTAAAAATATTTTTTTTATTGAATTCAGAGAGGAAAGGGGAAAGAAAGATATAGAAACATTAATGATGAGAGAGAATCATTCATTAGCTGCATCTTGCACGCCCCTCACTAGGGACAGAGCCCTCAACCCAGACAAGTGCCTTCACAGGGAATTGAACTGTGACCTCCTGGTTCATAGGTCAATGCTCAACCACTGAGCCCCACCAGCTGGGATGCTTTATGTTTTAATAGGATCTTGCTGATGCTATGTGGAGAACAGATTGAAAGGGGTGGAAGCAGGGAATCAGTTTGAAGGATATTGTAATAATCTGGATGAGAATGATTGTAGCTGTGACCAGAGCTGGGTGATTGATGTGGTAAGAAGAGCCTGGATGTTGGGTATAGCTTTATGTAAGAAAGGACCAGTAGAATTTCCTGACTTACAGGGTAAGGAGAGAGAGAGAAAGAGAGAGAGAGAGAGAGAGAGAGAGAGAGAGAGAGAGAGAGAGAGGATTTGGAGGGCTTTTGCCTGATCAGCAAGAAGGAAAGTGGGAACAGTGAACAGAGGCTGGGTTGGGGGAAGGTCAGGGGTACAGGTTTGGCATAGTTACTTTGACGTCTATTAGAATCCTGTTACGTATATGGAGTAGGCAGTTTTATATGTGAATCTGAAGTTTAGTGATAAGATCCAGATCAAAGACATAAATTTGAAAGCTGTTACTGTGTGGATGGTATTTAAAGTCATGAGATGGAGAAATCCCCAGGGATTTCAGAATTTGGAGTAATATTCAGAAATTAAAAAGAATAAGAGAGATAATAGCATTTGATAATACTAATAAGCCAACACACATAGAGTTCATGCTATGAAAAGATTGTGTTTAAACCTTACAAAATTCAATGAGAGAGGTCACATTATTATTCCCACTTTTCTGATTACAAAACTGAGGCAGGGAAGAGATTAAGTAACTTGCTTGATGTTACACAGGTGTTAAATAGGAAGAGTTGGGAGTTGACTCTAGGCCAGTGGTTCTCAACCTTCCTAATGCTGAGATCCTTTAATACAATTCCTCATGTTGTGGTGACCCCCAACCATAAAATTATTATTTTTTAAAAAATATATTTTATTGATTTTTTACAGGTGAGATAAGAGTGTTTGAAAATTGTCAAGTGGAGCAGGGAGAATCGGAAGGGGCCATGGAGAGGTAAGGTGGAAAAGGCAGGCAGGGGCTGGGACATATAACACCTCAATGCCATGCAATGGCTTAGGACTTCATCCCCTAGACCAGTGGTTCTCACCCTTCCTAATGCCACGACCCTTTAATACAGTTCCTCATGTTGTGGTGACCCCCAATTTCATTGTTACAAATTGAACATGATTAAAGCATAGTGATTAATCACAAAAACTATATGTAATTATATATGTGTTTTCCGATGGTCTTAGGTGACCCCTGTGAAAGGGTTGTTTGACCCCCAAAGGGGTCGCGACCCACGGCTTGAGAACCGCTGCTCTAGGCTGTCTGTTAACCACAGACAAGATTAAGTGAAAATAAGTTGCAGAATAATGCTATCATACTGATCCTATATAATAAAAGGCTAATATGCAAATTGTCCCCTCAACCAGGAGTTTGACCAGGAGTTCAACTGGGAGTTCAACCAGGGGCAGGGCCTGCTGGCCAACTGCCTGCAGCCCCTCTCCCCAGCTGGCCCAGCCTGATTGGCCCCGATTGGGGCGGGCCAGCCAGACCCCACCTGTGCATGAATTCGTGCACCGGGCCTCTAGTATAAATACAAAGGCCTCAAATACTATTTTTTTCTGCATATGAATAATATGAAAATAATTGCAGAGGAAAGATCAAACAGAAATTAGAAGTTTGGGTGGCTCAGGAGACCTCCAATTTATTATTAGTAATAGTTATGTCTTTTGGGAAATGAAGAACCACTGGGGTATGCCTCAATTTCCTGATAAATGAATAGTTTTTGTTCCTGCCTTCTTTATTACTCTTGAACCTAAGTAGACTGTTACTTGAAAAGATTTCTTGGACATAAGTTAGAAAAAATAATTATTAAGAATATTGATTTAGGTCAGAAACTATTGGACCAATAAATCCTATATTTTTCATATAATTTTACTATAATAAAATTCCATCAAACCAAAATTTGTCATAGATAGGCTTTAGCCTTTATAAAGTACTGTGGCATTATTTGCTTACCCACTCACTAATTTGGATTAATATTACCTGCCTAAGGTATGAATGATTTTCACAAATGAATTTTTTTATTTCACTCTAATATACTCTATCATATAATATTTTAAATATCTTATGAAGGGAAATACTAATTCAATAAAAGGATATTCTTAAAAAACTTGCCTATGCAAATATTCTTATTATTAATTTATTGACTTATAAATAAAATATAACTTAAATTAATTTTGACTTTGCATTCAGTTTCATCTTAAGGCCACATTCTGCCCTTTTGCATACCAACTGATGTCTCTAGGAAAGGCCTGCAGCTGTTTTCAGAACCAGTGCTATAATGGCTCACCTGCCAGACCGGTGCTGCCTTCCATGTGAGAGCCCAATGGCAGAATATTGATTTCTTTAAAAGCCTTTAACATTCTCAATGATGGATTGTGAAGGATAAAGCAAAGGGAAACAGGAAGGAGAAACCTTAGAGATGCTCAGATAAGTCTTCAAAATGGGAGTGCATAGAGAAGTTAGTCTGCTAGTTATTTAACCTCTACATCTTTGTAGAATACAAGCCTGGTCTGAAAAATCCCTTCATAGCAAAGTTTCTATGAGGTTTGGCATCTTCTGCTTCAGTCTAGAAATACTAGCACTGTGGCTCACTACTATTTTTCTCCTATGAGATTTTTATAGTAAAAAGCCTCAAGAATGTCCTTATATTTGGAAATGCATGCAATTAGAGCTTGTTTCAGCACATGGATGTGGTACTGTTTGATTATCATCTCATTTCCATATTGATGAGTTAGATGAACATTTATTTAGCATGGATGCTAAGCACTATGCTTGATTCAGGGTATGCAAGGGTGAATAAGTCTATATCCTTATCATTAAGGGATGCACATCTGGCGGGGGTCGGGGAGAAACACAACATACACTATAAATACTGTCCCGGCATATGAAATAAGATGGGAAAACTCTGAAGCTAGTAATTACTAATTTTCCTTCAGGCAGGGAGCACAGTCAGATTTCAAAAAAGAGCTTAGCTTTGAGCCTGTAAAGGTGTACAGCATGGCAATGACCAGATCTGTGTAGGAAATTCACAGACAGAGTCCTCTACGGTATGTAGGAGAGATGGCTATTATTGGTGTATTGAGGAGGAATGGCGTTTTTGACAGATAGAAGTGTGTAGCTATGATAATGTTATAGTTTAGAGATTTGGGCAGTGTAAGGGAAGGAAAGCATGAAAAGAAGAGAGATTTTGGAGGTATATCTCATGGGACATGATGATCAGTTGATAATGGAGGTTGAGGATGGAAGGAAGGTGGAGAAGAAAAAAGATCAAAGTTTACTCTCAAGTACCTCTTTATTTTTTTTAATAGTTTTTTTTTTCTTAAGGGAAAAAATAGTGGGTCCCAGTCAAGTGGAAATGTTGTGTAGGAGGTTCAAAGTATAGGTCTGGAGCTCAGGAGGAAAGAACCAGTTCTGGAATTATTTATATTAGGAGTCATCAGTATATAGCTTATGGCTGAGGCCTTTTTAACTGATTATCCCCATATAGCTTATGGCTGAGTAGCTCTTTCTTTTCTTTATTTTTTTAAAATATATTTTATTGATTTTTTACAGAGAGGAAGGGAGAGGGTTAGAGAGTTAGAAACATCAATGAGAGAGAAA
>NW_005354272.1:898143-920290 GCF_000412655.1 Myotis brandtii | reverse complement strand
CCAAGGTACATGCCCTTGACTGGAATCGAACCTGGGACCCTTCAGTCCGCAGGCCGACACTCTATCCACTGAGCCAAACCGGTTAGGGCTCTTTATTTTTTAAAAATATATTTTTATTGATTTCAGAGAGGAGGGGAGAGGGAAAGAGATATAGAAACATCAGTGTTGAGAAAGAATCACCGATTGGCAGCCCCACACTGGGGATCAAGACCGCAACCCATGCATGTGCCTCCATCGGGAATCAAACTGGTGACCTTCTGGTTCACAGGTGTGATGCTCAACTACTGACCCATGCTGGTTGGGTGAGTAGCTGTTTCTTGATTACCTCTCATTTTCTGAGGCTCAAGGTAATCATCCTATATAATAAAGAGGTAATATGCAAATTTACCCTCACACCCTCACAAGATGGCTGCCTATGACCAGGCCAGCAGGGGGGTTAGTGAGGGATGACCAAATGACTGAACAGCAGGTTGCGTGGGGCAACCAGGCTGGCGGGGGGGGGGCATGAGTGTAATGGGGCGACCCACGGAGATGACCACCAGAGACTCAGATCAAGATTTAGGAGCCTTTATTAAGCTGGCCAGCATTTTTATTTGCAAAACCCACAAAGTTAGTTACAAAGCCTTGTTTACACAATTTGTTCCCGACACAGTACAGCATCAGTACAGTGACTACCTTCCTATCTATGTGTTCTAGGAACAGAGAGTGCAGCACACCCTGCCTGGCCAAAGCACCAGCACATTCCTATCTATGTGTTTTAGGAACAGAGAGCACAGCGTGCCCCGTCTGGCTGAAGCACCAGATATGCAGCCCAGCACATTCCCTACTGGTCTTATTGGGAATCAAATCATTGATTCTGCTTCCTGCCAGCCTTCTTTAGGGATTTGTTGGTAGTGGGTGCCCCAGGCCTCACTGTCCTGGTAAGCTGGAGTAGTGCGTCAGTGGTCTTCCATGGGGCTAAGGTTTCACAGCCCCAAGAGGCACAGTAAAAGTCATCTTTACCCCCATACTCCAGGGGCCCTTCTCGGGGGCAGACATGGTGCTGGGTTCACATAGGTCTTGTTCAAGGTTAAGGCTTCCACACCCATATGTCTGTGTAGATACATACCCAGCATTTCCCTCTAATATCCAGATCCCCTTATGGTGAGGGGTCAGTACCATTCTTTCCCAAATATTTTGCAAAGATCAGTATGTAGCTTCAGGGGGCCCTGAGGTGGTGGTCTTCCCAATGATTTTACCGTCCAGCGTGAGGGTGACCTCCCAGGAGTAAACTGGGGCTTGGTGGGGATTCCCGCTTGCCAAAACCAGGAGGCATAAAAGGAGGATGCCTAGACAGGGTCCTTTTTCAGTCTGACCTTGAGTGGGTCTGCTGTGCGCTCTACAGTCCATTGTCCCAATGGGTCTTCACCCTTCTTGATTTCTGTGCGGTGAATCCAGCGCTTCTTTCCCCCGACTTTGAAAGCAGTTGGGGTGCTTAGGATGACCTGGAAAGGCCCTTACCACCGAGGCTCAAGAGTACCTGGATCGTGTCACTTCACCCAGACCAAATCACCAGGGGCACACACAGGTGGGCTTATCCGATGTAGCCTTGGTATGTAGTATTCCCTTCCCAGGAGTTCAGCTAGTTTGGTTCCTTCCAGGTGAGAACTTTGGTGTGTCTGGGAGGCGATGATTCGGCCCAAAGCCTCTGAAACAAAAGGCCTTCCATCTGGTAATAGTAGCCATCTCTGGGAAGACCCTTTTGCGTATAATTTTGTGGCTGTTTCCTTTTCTTCTGAGGTGTAAACAGGGTTTGGCTGTAGATTCCGGGGTGGTACTGCTACCAGTACTTCAAGCGGCCCTACTGGTCTTTTTGCAGTCTCTTTGGCTGTTTTGTCTGCAAACTGGTTCCCTCTTGCTTCTGGGGAGTCCCCTTGTCTTATATACATAGAGGTGGAAAGACTTAGTTATATCTGGCAGTGCCAATTGGCCCATCGTCCTTGCTCTGCTCATGTCTGTCTAACTGCCTACTATATTACCTCAAGGATCCTGGCTCTGAATTCTTTCAGGGAAAATGGAAGTTGGATTTCTTCTGTAATTACTTCCTGCTGAGGCGGGTCAGAAGTTTCTCTCAGAGCCAAGAGATCCTTGCTGTCTGTCAGAGGGATGATGAGGCCTGGGCACAGAAGGAGGTGGGCTTGTGACCTGGCAGAGACAAACTGTAACAAATGGTCTGGTGGGAGGGAAAGAAAACATTTCAGTTTTAATAACCTCTATTGAAATAGAGTTATTCTCCTTAAAATTATCCCTCTGTTTATTAAAATACTAATTTATTTACTGTATTCAATTTGGCCTGATTGTTTGCATAAACACAACAAGAATGGTAACTGACTACCTTTGCTGGAATTTCATGATTGAATCTTAATGTGCCCCATAGGGCCAGGAAGCCAAGCCACCCAGCTGCTATCAGGCCTGCCTGCAGTATCTGCTGAGTTAGGTGAATTCCTCACCTTCAGGGGCTCTGCCCAGGCCCATTTCCTTGCTTTAAGGCCCTTCTCAGTAGCCCTCCTACTCCTCACGGCCCAGAGTGCGTGGGAGTTCCACAGGGATGCAGAGGTGCCCTTATTGCTCCCCTTGTACTCTGACCAACCACCAATGATGGTAGGGCATGGGCCTGATGCTCCAGTGCCAGCTATTTTCAGGGCTACCAAGCAAGATACCAGGCTTTCTCTATGGCACTCTTATTGGCTTTAAATCTTCAGAGCTCAGACAGTGCTCTTTAAAATGTGATACACTAGTCAAAGTTTTCGGTCAATAAAACCACTACTGGAAACTGGTCTTATTGAATTTATGCAAAGAAATGTATTGCCATGATTTATTTATTAAGTATTGCCAAATTTTGGAGGAATTACATAAGGAGAAAAAGCTACTGACCTGCCTTAAGATCTTCTGATTTTCCTTGTCAGTCCTTTTTATGGACTCTTCAGAGTAATATAACTGTCTTCAAATGGCAAGAAGAAATTTACAATGTGTCTATATTTAAATAGATAGTTACAGCTGTCCCTGTAGTAGGGCTCCCCTTACTTGACTTGTTCTCTCAGAACAGACTAGGGGAGATTTATTTCTTTACAGGGTCTCACATGTCACAGGACCTCACAGGGTCTGTAATTCCTCTAACAAAGGGCTAGTATTCACCACTTCACTATTTCCCTCTGTTCAAAACAGGCCTTCCCCAGTTTCCTACAGTTGAGGTTTGTGCCACCCCTGACATGGGCATGGCACACAGGGCTGGCCAGTAAGCATCAGGCTGCCAACTATCTCTAAATAGAGACCAAAACCTGATGGGTATTCTTCTTTGTCCAGTTGGGCACCTGCCCTTTTGACAACTGCATTCAAATCTGTAAGAGAATTAAGGTTAATCTAACATATCAACATAATGAGGTACAATATGGGCACTGTGGCTACTTCAGGCAGCCAAATTTTCTGCTACCATACATGACACATGGTAGGGCTATACAAACATCTTAGGGAAATGACCTGCTTACACAAGGCAAAATTGTCCTTGTCTCTCTGGAGCCATGTCCATGAAGATGCAGGCATCATTTAAGTCTATTATACAGTTTTCTGCAGGACACTGTCAGGGCTGCGCGTTGCAGCCAGTTCTTCTTTCTAGCCACAGTCTGTCCAATTTCCTTAAAATGTATTCTGGTGCAGGAGAAAGTTGTTTTGCCGTATACAGGCAGATTAACCCCTATACAACTGGGCTTGGACCACTGCCTAACAAACTGCAGTCTATAAGTTCAATATGTAGCTTCCAGTCCTCCTAACCCAAGGGTGTCTTGGCCAGTCTCTGAGTCAGACTCCTCCTCTCTTGGAGAATTTTAAAGTCATGATGGCTCCCAGGTCCAGGAAGAGTGCCCTTTTCTTTGCCCTTTTGTTAACCCTGCTTATTAGTTACAGGGCCCTGCTATCCTTGTCTTTCCGCCAGTACCCTTTGTGGCAGAGCAGCGACCAGGCCTTTTCCAAAGGAGTGCCCTGGAAGGGGATATCAGCCCCTCCTCTTCCAGCAGCAACAGGTACTGAACCCTTTCAGTACATTTGCAAACAGGGAGCTTTCACTAGCTCTATCTGCAGCTTTCATAGATCCCAGGCTCACTGCTCTATTCCTGGGGCTGTACGAAGGCTAGTAGCAGTCACTGGTTTCTGGTTTAACTGCTGTAGCCAGCAAGCCAAAGGCCTAAGTCTTGTATTGTTTGTTGTAAAACACTCATTACTCACTGGGCAGCAGCGGGGCAGCTCTAGTGTCAGGTAAATTTCTGCTGTCCCCCACTTTTCTCGCTGCTGCTGCTTTTTTTTAGGGCCACTGCAGGCAGCTCGGTCATCCAGCCCCCCTTCTTTGTCCTGGCTCTCGGGGGCTGAGTCTGCCTAGCAAACAGTTCTAAATCACCAGGGCAGCTGCAGACTTCAGCTCCGTTTCTCCTCCACTTGGCTCCTGGGAGTTTAGTTGTTTTTTAATGTATTAGAATTCTTTTTTCTTAGAAACCTCAATCCTTTAATGACTACCAAAAGTGAACAGTCAGCATTTTTAGATTAATATTTATGAACACATTTTAAATGTACTTTTACTCTCAAGAAAATATACCTAGACCTTCTGTGATAAAACTAAGAACAGGTATCGATCTAATTTAGTATTGGAAGGGTTAAGAAGAATAAACCAGGGCAGAGAAAGATTAATTGTGCTCGCAGAAAACTTGCGACCTTGAAGTTACTAACGTTACTGATAACACACCTGGTGGTAACCCCTAAGCCTGCAGAGTGGTCTTCAGCCAGTAAAATCAACAAAACCTATCTCTCCCTGCTTCATAATTAACTGCCAACACCCCCCCCCATCTTTCAGCCCAGGGCCCATTGATTTCCCTCACAGATTTTTCCTCTTTACTCTTAGAGGATCTTAAATCCTCCTCCTTTACTACTCTTGATCTCTCCGGCCAATCCTCCAGTCCAGTTGTTTGTCTCCCTTTAAACAGTGGGAGTTTCGGAGAAAACCACAGACTGCTGCTGTAGTAGTCCTCCCCCCTGGAGGCTGCATGCCCCACAATGAGGATCGAACTCGCAACCCAGGCATATGCCCTGACCAGGAATCGTACTGTGATGACCTCCTCCTGATTCACAGGTCAACACTCAACCACTGATCCATGCTGGTCCAGCTCATATAGTCTTTATTTTGCTTGGAATACCCTTTCTGTTATCAACCTCATTTTCTCCCCTGCAAAATCCTACCCATTTTTCAAAATCTAATTTAATTGCCAAATGCCAGACGTAGGCAATCCCCTCTAATATCCCTGGCTGGCTCAGTTAGCCATTTTCTCATCCATGTTTTTATAATGCACATTTTATGTAGCATCACTTTAGTCCTTCTAGGTTGTTTTTCTGTTAACTTGTTAGCATGTATTATTGCCAATTCCTTTAAACTGTGAGTTCCCAGAATCCAGAATATTTGCTGGGGTCCAACCCCAGCAGGTCCAGGGGTCCCCAAAGGTGTGGACGGAGTCAGCGAAGAAGGAATGACACGGAGACAGCCTTCAGTTGATCAGCAGCCTAGTCAGGACCGCTAACCAGGATCTCCAGCCAAAGTTCTGGTCGGGATCTCCAGTGAAGTTCTGGTTAGGATCTGATCAGGATCTGATGTTTATTGTCTTGTTACATCTGTATTTATACCAGTCGATTTTAATCCTGTCAATTTCTATTGCAAAGGTTAGGGCGTCTCTTATCTCCATTCCAGGGAGTAAAGATTATGTAGCTTAAGCGTGATTGTTTGTAGTTAAAGTGATTAACTACCCACCTAGCACTTAGTTAAGGGGTTGTATCCCCTCCCTAACCTCAGGGAAAAATCCCCACCTGGGGAAACAACCTTTCTCAGAGAGGTGACCTTGGTTAAAACACATGGCACTAAGGAGAGCAAACATATTAAGAACAATATGCTATATATGCCAGGTCCCTTGAAACATATGCTGTGCAGATGTTTCTTTCCTGCAGCGACTGTGTCAAGCAGCAAGAATGGACCAGCTTCTGGCAAATATTGGCACCTGGTACAATGTCAGGTCCATAGAAGCCATACAATATTCCCTTGAATTGTCATTATTATGTGTTTCAATTTTCTTATTAGATTATAAACTCATGGAGAATATGATTGATTCTAGTTTATTATTTTTTTATCCACTCTAGCACATTTTCTTGTACTAAGTAGTAGGTTCTGAGTTATATTTGTTGAATGGGAGAACAAAAAGACACTGAAGAATACACTTACATTTCTGGCTATTAGTATATAATTCTAAAATCCCATCCTTGAAGGATTATAGTATTTTATAGACTTCTCTATTATTAAATACTTTTCAAACTAAATTTTCAGCCTTGAGTTAATTTCCCAAAAAGAGATTATTTTGTGCATAATGGTGATTTAAATATCGTAATATGTTTAATGCTTGTACAAGCAAATTCTTTTAACATCAGTATAATTTAAATGTTCAATTTCTTCTTATTTCATTCCCAGCATACAGATAATTCAATCCAGGCTCCTGAGCTGAGGTTTATTGTATAGGTATTGAGAGGTTATGGAGAGCTTCTTGTGAAATAATTGAGGAATTATAATATTTATATAGGATGACCAGATGTTGGTTGCCACACATTGTCTTCCAGGGAGAAGTCAGAAAGTAGCTCTATCCCTCTGATGGGAGAAACAAATTGCTTGGGTATCTGCCAGCACATGTTCTCTGATAGTGTTTGTTGAGTTAGCTAGTCTTATAGCTAGTCTTATCTCTACTAGTTGTGGTATTGAAGTAAGATAAAAAAGACGAGGCAGAATTTTTATTTAGGAGCAGTTACTGTCAGAATAATCAAACTATTTTATTTTACTTATTTATTTTAAGTCTTTATTGTTGAAATATTACATATGTCCCCCTTTTTCCTCCATCGACCTCTTCTAACCTGCCTCTGCTCCCACCCCAGGCCTTCACCACCCTTTCCCTCTGAGATTCCAGAGTCTGTTCCTGTTCTTTGTCTCTGGATCTATTTTGTTTATCAGTTAATTTTGTTCACTAAATTCCACATATGAGTTAGAACATGTGATATTTATCTTTCTCTGACTGGCTTATTTTGCTTAGCATAATGCTCTCCATGTCCATCCATGCTGTTGTGAATGGTAAGATTTCTTTATTTTTCACAGCAGCATAGTATTCCATTGTGTAGATGTACCACAGTTTTTTAATCCATTTGTCTGCTGATTGGCACTTGTACTGTTTCCAAATCTTAGCTATTTTAAATTGTCCTGCTATGAACATAGAGGTGCATACATTCTTTCTGATTGGCATTTTGGATTTCTTAGGATATATTCCAAAAGTGGGATCACTGAGTCAATTGGAAATTCCATATTTAATTTTTTGGGGGGAACCACCATACTGTTTACCACGGTGACTGCACCAGTCTGCATTCCCACCAGCAGTGTACTTTTCTCTATATCCTCACTAAAACTTCTCATTTGTTGAGTTGTTGATGGTAGCCATTCAGACAGGTGTGAGGTGATACCTCATTGTTGTTTTAATTTGTATATCCTTGATGATCTGTTTCTTTTTTTTCATATGTCTCTTGGCCATCAGAATGTCTGCTTTGGAGAAGTGTCTATTTAGTTCCTTTGCCCATTTTTAAATTGAATTGTTTGCTTCCTTTAATTAAGCTGTATGAGTTCCTTATATATTTTGGATATTAACCCTTTATCAGAGGTATCATTGCCAAATATGTTCTCCCATACAGTGGGCTCTCTCTTAGTTTTGTTGATGGTTTATTTTGCTGTGCAGAAGATTTTATTTTGATATAGATCCATTTGTTTATTTTCTCCTAAAGTTTCCTTTGCCCTAGAATATATATCTGTAAATATATTGCTATTAGAGATGTCTGAAATTTAGCCACCTATGGCTTCTAAGATTTCCATGGTTTCACCACTTACATTTAAGTATTTTATCCATTTTAAGTTTATAATTGTATATGGTATAAGTTGGTAGTCTAGTTTCAATTTTTTGCATATATCTGTCCAATTTTCCCAGCACCATTTATTGAAGAGACTGTTTTGACTCCATTATGTATTTTTGCCTCCTTTGTCAAATATTAATTGAGCATAATGACTTGGGTCATTTCTGGGGTCTCTGTTCTGTTCCTTTGATCTATATGGCTGATCTTGTGCCGGTATCAGGCTGTTTTGATTACAGTGGCTTTGTATCATAACTGGATATCTGGTATTGTGATCCCTCCACCTTTGTTCTTCTTTCTCAAGATTGCTGCAGGTATTCGGGGTCTTTTTTGGCTCCATATAAATTTTTGGAGTACTTGTTCTAGTTCTGTGAAATATGCCGCTTGTATTTTAATAGAGATTGCATTGAATCTATAGATTGCTTTGGATAGTATGAACATTTTAATGATGTTAATTATACAAATCCATAAACATGATATATTCTTCCACTTATTTGTATCTTCCTTTATCTCTTTTTCAACCTCCTGTGCTTTACTGCTTACAAGTTTTTCACGTTCTTGGTTAAGTTTATCCCTAAGTATCTTATTTTTTGTTGTTGTTGTAGTGATGGTAAATGGGATTGTTTGCTTAGTTTTTCTTTCTGAGAATTTATTATTGGTGCATAAAAATGCCATCAATTGCCTGAGCTGGTTTGGCTTAGTGGATAGAGCATCAGCCTATGGACTGAAGGATTGCAGATTCAATTCTGGTCAAGGGCACATGTCCAGGTTGTGGGCTCGGTCGCCAGTATGGGCCTGCAGGAGGCAGCTGATTGATGATTCTCTCTCATCATTAATGTTTCTAACTCTATCTCCCTCTCCCACCCTCTCTGAAATAATAAAAATATACTTTTAAAAATGCCATTGATTTCTGGGTGTTAATTTTGTATACTACAACATTGCCAAATTCATTTATTAAATCTAGCAGATTTTTGGTGGGGTCTTTAGTGTTTTTTTTTATGTACAATATCATGTTATCTGCGAATAATGACTGTTTTAGTTCTTTCCAATTGGATGCTTTTTTATTTTCTTCTGTGATCGCCATGGCTAGGACGTCCGATACTATGTTAAATAAGAGTGGAGAAAGCGGACATCCCTGTCTTGTTTGTATTTTTAGGAAAAATGGTTTTGGATTTTCCCATTGAGTATGATGTTGGCTATACTTTTTAAATATATGGTCTTTAATATGCAGAGGTATGCTCCCTCTATTCCCACTGTGCTGAGAGTTTTTATCAAAAATGGGTATTGGATTTGTCTAATGCTTTTTCTGTATCTATTGATATGATCATGTGTTTTTTTGTTTTTTAATTTGTTTATGTGGTATATCACTGTTATTGATTTGCAAATATTGTACTAGCTTTGCATCCTTGATATAAACCCTACTTGGTCATGGTTTATGATATTTTTCATGTATTGCTGAGTCCCGATCAGCTAATATTTTTAAAAAAATATATTTTATTAATTTTTTACAGAGAGGAAGGGAGAGAGAGAGAGAACTAGAAACATCGATGAGAGAGAAACATCGACCTGCTGCCTCCTGCACACCTCCCACTGGGGATGTGCCCGCAACCAAGGCACATGCCCCCGACCAGAATCGAACCTGGGACCTTTCAGTCCGCAGGCCGACGCTCTATCCACTGAGCCAAACCGGTTTCGGCAGATCAGCTAATATTTTGTTAAAGATTTTATCATTTATGTTCATCAGGTATATTGGCCTGTAATTCTCTTTCTTTGTCATCCCTTTACCTGGTCACCTGGTTTTGGAAATAGGATAATGCTGGCCTCATAAAAATGGCTTAGAAGTGTTCCTTTCAGTTGTATTTTTTGAAATAGTTGAAGGAGGATAGGTGTTAGTTCTTTGAATGTTTGGTAAAACTCCCTGGGAAGTCATCCAAACCAGGGATTTTGTTTCCTGGGAATTTTTTGATTTCTCCTTCAGCTTTATCAGTTGCTATTGGCCTATTCAGGTTTTCTGATTCTTCCTGATTCAGTTTTTGGAAATTGTATTTTTCTAGGAATTGGGCCATTTTTTCCTGGTTTCCAGTTTATTGGCAAATAAGTGTTAATAGTATTTTCTTATAATCCTTTGTGTTTCTGTGGTGTTAGTTGTAACTTCCTCTCCTTTTTATCTGATTTTGTTTATTTGTGTCCTTTCTCTTTGTTTCTTGATGAGTTTGTCTAATTGTTCATTAATCTTGTTTAACTTTTCAAAGAACCAACTCTTGGTTTTATTAATATTTTTATATATTTTTTAACCTCTATGTCATTTATTTCTGTTTTAATCTTTATTTCCTTCCTTCTAGTTACTCTGAGTTATTCTCTTTCTAATTATTTAAGTTGTAGGGTTAAATAGTTCATTATTAATTTTTGTATTTTTTTTTTTGAGGTAGTCCGGTAATCTATGAACTTCCCTCTCAGAACTGCTTTTGCTGTGTCCCAGATATTTTTGGTTGTTGTGTGTTCATTTTCATTTGTTTTCAGGAAATTTTTATATATGTATGTATGTATGTATTTACTTTTTATTGTTGATAGTTTTACAGATATCTCCCATTTTACTCCCTTTTGCCCTCCTCCTCCCAGCTACTTTTTCTCCCTCCCCTGCCCCCAGGCCTTCAACTTCCTATGGACTGTGTCATTGGGCTATGCATATAAGTATATAAGTTCTTTTGTTAATATCTTCTCATCCCCCATTCTCATATCAAGTTATGTCAGTCTGTCCCATGCCTCCACGCTTCAGGTCCTAATTTGTTGGTCTATTCATCTTGTTCATTAAATTCCACAAATAAGTGAGATCATTTGATATTTGTTTTACTCAGATTGGCTTATTTCACTTAGCATAATATTCTTCTGGTCCAGCCATGATGTCCCAAAGGGTAAGAGATTCCTCTTTTTTTACAGCTGCATAGTATTCCATTGTGTAAATGTCCCACAGCTTTTTTATCCATTCATCTACTGATGGACACTTGGGCTCTTTCTAAATCTTAGCTATTATAAATAATTCTGCTTTGAATATATTCTTACTGACTGGTGTTTTGGGGTTTTTAGGATATATTCCCAGAAGTTGGTTTGCTGCATCAAATGGAATTTCCAGTTTTTTATATTTTGAGGAAACTCCATACTGTTTTCCATAATGGCTGAAACAATCTGCATTCCCATGAGCAGAGAAGTAGTGTTTCCTTTTCTCCATATCCTTGACAGCATTTGCTGTTTGTTGATTTGTTGATGATAGCCATTTTGATAGGTGTGAGGTGAAACCTCATTTGGGTTTTAATTTGCCTTTTTCTGATGATTAGTGACTTTGGGCAGTTTTTCATATGTCTCTTAGCCATTTGTATTTCCTCTTTGGAGAAATGTCTATTCGGGTCTTCTGCCAAGTTTTAAATTGGATTGTTTTTCTTCCTTTTCTTGAGTATATTTTGCATATTAACTCCATATCAGATATATCATTGGCAAATATGTTCTCCCATACAGTGGGTTCCCTTTTCATTTTGATGGTGGTTTCTTTTGTTGTGCAGAAGCTTTTTATTTTGATGTAGTCCCATTTATTTATTTTCTCCTTTATTTCCTTTGTCTTAGGATATGTATCTGTAATAATTCTGCTCTGTGAGATGTCTGAGATTTACTGCCTCTGTTTTATTCTAAGATTTTTATGTTTTCATGTGTTACACTGAAGACTTTTCTCTATTTTGAATTTATTCTTATGTATGGTGTAATTTGGTGGTTTGATTTCATCTTTTTGCATGTGTCTGTTCAATTTTTCAAACACCATTTGTTGAAGAGGCTGTCTTTACTCCGTTGTATGTTCTTGACTCCTTTGTCAAATATTAATTGAGCATAATATCTTGGGTCAATTTTTGGGGTCTCTGTTCTGTTCCATTATTCTATATGCCTGTTTTCATACTGGGCTGTTTTTGTTATAATGTCTTTGTAGTATAGTTTGATATCCAGTATTGTGATTCCTCCAACTTCGTTCTTCTTTCTCAGGTTTTCTGCAGCTATTTGGGGTCTTTTATGGTTCCATACAAATTTTGGGAATATTTGTTCTTGCTCTGTGAAATATGCTGTTGGTATTTTAACAGGGATGGTATTGAATCTATAGATTGCTCTGGATCAAATAGACATTTTAATGACATTAATACTTCCAATCCAGGAACATGGTATACATTTCTATTTTTTTGTATCTTCCTCTATTTATTTTTGCAATGTTCTATAGTTTTCCCAATAGAGGTCTTTTACCTCCTTGGTTGAGTTTATTCCTAGGTATTTTATTTTGTTGTTGTTGTAGTGGTAAATGGATTGTATTTTTAGTTTCTCTTTCTGAGAATTCATTATTGGTGTATAAAAATGCCATCTATTTCTAGGTGTTGATTTTGCATCCGGCTACCTTGCTAAATTCATTTATTAAGTCTAGTAGTTCCTGGTGGGATCTTTAGGGTTTTCTATGTACAAGATCATGTCATCTACAAATAATGGCAGTTTTACTTCCTTCTTTCCAATGTGGATGCCTTTTATCTCTTCTTCTTGTTCGATTGCTATGTCTAGGACTTCCAGTACTAGGTTGAATAAGAGTGGTGAAAGCAGACATGCTCTCTTGTTCCTGTTCTTAAGGGAAATGGTTTTAGCTTTGGCTATTGAGTATGATGTTGGCTGTAGGTTTTCATATATAGCCTTTATTCCCCCCATTCCTCTGTTTCTGAGAGTTTTAAACAAAAAAGGGGTGCTGGATTTTGTTGAATGTTTTTCCTGCATCTATTGATATCATGTGATTTTTTAACTTTTGATTTGATTATGTGATGTATCACATTTACTGATTTGCTAATATTATACCAGCCTTGCATCCCCCCAAAAATCTTATTTTGTCATGGTGTATGATCTTTTTATAATATTGCTGGATGTGATTTACTAATATTTTGATGAGTACTTTAGTATCTATGTTCATCATGGATATGGGCCCATATTTTTTTTTCCTTTTTAGTGTCTTTATCTGCTTTTTGGATTAGGGTAATGCTGGCTTCATAGAAAGAGCTTGGAAGGATTCCTTTCTCTTAAACCTTTCAGAATAGTTTGAGGAGGATAGGTTAGTTCTTTGAATGTTTGGTGAAACTCCTTTGTAAAAGTGTCCAGACCAGGACTACTGTTTGCTGGGATTTTTTTTGATTACTACTTCAATTTCATCAGTTGTTATTAACCTACTCAGTGTTTTTGATTGTTCCTCATTGAGTTTTGAATGATTGTATGTTTCTAGGAATTTGTCCATTTCTATCAGGTTGTCCAGTTTTTTGCTTATAGTTGTTCATAGTATTGCTTAAAATCCTTTGTATTTCTGTGATGTCAGTTGCTACTTCACCTCTTTCATTTCTGATTTTATTTTGGTCCTTTTTCTGTTTCTTATTTTGTTTTTAAACTTTACCCAAATTCATTGTGTTTCCTTGATTGCCTCTAGTTCATCTTTGGAAGAGCTTTCTGTATTCATCTTGCTTGTTTCCCAGCTGCTGCTGATGCTGCTTATATGGCCCTTTTTTGCTTCTTCAGCTTTTGAACCTCCTGGTAATCCCAAATGCACAGAGCCTTCTAGGTGACCCAGTGGCGGTGGGCTTCCATAGTAAAGAGGGAAAAAGGTGTACTCATCCCCGGTCCTTGCATGTCTTCTCAAAGACATTGTAGTTGGTCTTATGGAGGTTTTTGAGCATCTTTTTCCTCTGGTGAATGCTCATCAGCAGATAGCACTTGAGAGCTTTGTCCTTTCGATGTTTCTGCATAATTTCAGATCTTGACAGTCAAGGCAACAATTCAAGCCTCCAGGGAGCTGAAGTCCACAAGGTTTACCATAACCTTGCTCATCAATTGTTCTTTCTTGATTTTTAGTTTCTTCTTAGGGTTCCCCACTTCAAAAGACAAGAGTCTTTTGTTTTTAAAAAATTATTTGTTGTTGAAAATATTTCATATGTCTCCTTTTCACCCCATTGACCTCTCCCTGCCCATTCCCACCCCCAGCACAGGCCTGCACCCCACTAGGGTCTGTGTCCATTGGTTATACTTATATGCATGCATATAAGTCCTTTGGTTGATCTCTTATCCCCCTCCCACCCCACTCCTGCCTTCCCTCTGTGGTTTATTGGTGTGTTCGATGCTTCTATGTCTCTGGATCAATTTTTGTTCATCAGTTTATGTTGTTCATTATATCCACAAATGAGTGAGATCATGTGATACTTATCTTTCACAGACTGGCTTATTTCACTTAGCATAATGCTCTCCAGGTACATCCATGCTGTTGCAAATGGTAAGAGTTCTTTCTTATTTACAGCAGCATAGTATTCCATTGTGTAGATGTGCCACAGTTTTTTATTCGCTTATCTGCTGATTGGTCTTAGGCTGTTTCCAAATCTTAGCTATTGTAATTTGTACTGCTTGAACATAGGTGTGCATATATTCTTTCTGATTGGAGTTTCTGGTTTCTTGGTATATATTCCTAGAAGTGGGATTACTGGGTCAAATGGGAGTTCCATTTTTAGTTTTTTGAGGAAACTTCATACTGTTTTCCACAGTAACTGCACCAGTCTGCATTCCCACCAGCAGTGTACGAGGGTTCCTTTTTCTCCACATCCTCACCAACACTTGTCCTTTGTTGATTTGTTGATGATAGCCATTCTGACAGGTATGAGATGGTACCACATTATCATTTTGATTTGCATCTCTCAGATGATTAGTGACTTTGAGCATTTTTTCATAAGCCTCATGGCCTTCTATATGTCTACTTTCAAAAAGTATCTGTTTAGATCTGTTGCCCATTTTTTGATTGGGTTGTTTATCTTCCTTTTGTTAAGTTGTATGAGTTCCCTATAAATTTTGGAGATTAAACCCTTATCGGTGATAACATTGGCAAATATGTTCTCCCATGCAGTGGGCTTTCTTGTTTTGTTGATGGTTTCTTCTTTGTGCAGCAGCTTTTTATTTTGATTTAGTCCCATGTGTTTATTTTCACTTTAGTTTCCATTGCTCTAGGAGCAGTATCAGTGAAGCAATTGCCCTGGAATATGTCTGAGATTTTGCTGCCTATGGATTCTTCTAAGATTTTTATGTTTTCCCATTTTACGTTTAAGTCTTTTATCTATTTTGAGTTTATTTTTGTGTCTGGTGTAATTTGATGGTCTACTTTCTTTCCTTTTTTTTTGTATGTGTCCATCCAATTTTTCCAACACCATTTATTTAAGTGACTGTCTTCATTATATGCTCTTGCCTTCTTTTTCAAATATTAATGGAACATAATAGCTTGGGTCAATTTCTGGATTCTCTGTTCTATTCCATTTGTCTATATGTCTGTTCTTGTGCCAGTACCAGGCAGTTTTGAGAACAGTGGCTTTGTAATATAGCCTGATATCTGGTATTGTGATCTCTCTCAACTTTGTTCTTATTTCTCAGGATTGCTGAGGCTATTCAGGATCTTTTCTTTTACATATCCATTTTTGGAGAGTTTGTTTTAGGTCTGTGAAATATGCCATTGGTATTTTAACAGGCCAGTAACAAGTGATGAAATTGAAGCAGCAATAAAAAAACAAACAAAAAAAATACTTCCACAAACCAAAGCCCTAGTCCAGATGGCTTCACAGGGGAATTTTGCCAAACATTTAAAGAAGAACTAACACTAATCCTTTTCAGACTATTCCAAAATATATGAGCAGGTGGAACACTTTGAAATTCTTTCTATGGAGCCAGTATTACCCTAAGCCCCAAACCAGATAAAGACACTACAAAGAAACAAAATTACAGGCCAATATTCCTGATGCACACAGATGTTAAAATTCTCAACAAAATATTAGCAAATCGCATCTAGCAATACATTGAAAAGATCATACACCTTGACCAAATGGGATTTATTCTGGAGATGCATGGCTGGTACAATATCTGCAAATCAACAAACATGATACATCACATGAACAAATTGAAAGATAAAATTCACATGATCATATCAATTGATGCAGAAATAGTCTTTTCACGACATCATTAACTTGCTCTGTTCTAGGGACATTCTGGTAATTTTTGATGAGTGTGGAAGGGGGCGGATCAGCTTCTTGGCTGTGCCGAACTGGTTTATGGATGGCATATCCACGGCTAGCCTGGAGAATGAGACTGTGGGGAGGGGAAGGGAGGTCATAGGGGTCAGATGGAAGCCAGCACACCCTCCACTCAGCAGCCCAAGTTCCAGGCCTTGGGTCCAAATGGAACTCAGCACCCTCCACACTGCTCTCATCCTGGTGTCTTCCAACACTGGCAGGCGGCCTTGCCATGGACTTTCCGAGCAGGTTATGCAGGCCTTTTAGTTTGTTTGTTTTTTCTTGATAAGACTGGCTAGGGATTCATCAACCTCATCTACCTTTTCAACTAACCAGCTCTTGGAATCATTGATGTTTTGTCCTGTCCCCCCCTCCCCCGTTTTGTCATTTATTTCCTCTCTGATCTTTATTATTTCCTTCCTTCTACTTCCTCTGGGCTTTTCTTTTAAGATTCTTTGTCTTTAACATTTGCTATTTAAATTATGATGTGTCTAGATGTGGCTCTCATTGGGTTCATCTTGATCGGGACTCTCTGTGGTGCCTTAACTTGTGTGGCATTTTTATTCACCTTGTTGGGGAAATTTTCTGTCACTATTTCTTTAAACAGGTTTGCTGTTTCTTACTCACTTTTTTCATATCTGGCCCTTGTATGATGTGAATATTGTTACTTTTCATGTTGTCCCAGAGCTCCCTTAAACTATCTTTCTGCTTTTTAATTCTTTTTTCTTTTTGCTGCTCTAAATGGATATTTATTTCCACCTTGTCTTCCACACTGCAGATTCAATCCTCTGAGTCATGCAATCTACTTTTGATTCTGTCCAGTGTGTTCTTGATGTCAGATACGTTATTCTTCATTTCCGTCTTGTTATGGTTAATGGTTTATATATTTTTTTTCATGCTGCTATAGTTCCCACTGAGTTCCTTGTATTTTTCATTAAGCTCCTTAAGCCCGTTTATAACCATTACTTTAACTCTTTTTCTGATCAGTTGCTTGCCTCCATTTAGTTCTTTTTCTGGAGATTCCTTCTTTTCATTCATTTGGGGATTGTTTCTTTCTCTATAAATTTTAACTTTCTTTTGTATTTGCTTCTTTGTATTAGATAGAATTGCTATACCTTCCAGTCTTTGTGGGATAGCCTTATGTGGAAAGTGTCTTGAGGGGTTGAGTGGTGCAGTCTCTTTGTTCACCTAAGCTGAATGCTCTAGGAATGCCCCTTGTGTGCATTATTTGGGCTCTCCTGTTTGAATTGGGACCTGGCTGTTGATGTCCCATGGTTGGGAGGGATCTCCCCTCTGACTTACTGCCAGTGAGGTTCAACCCCAATGTTGTTGTGCCAACTATTATAGAGGTGCTGACAGAACAGAATAAGACACAGCAAGATAAAACAAAAAACAACACAAAAATGAAGCTACTCAATACAACAACAACAGAAATGATTAAGAAGGACAAAGAAGAGAAAGAAAAGCAAAGAAAAAAATAAAAAGAATACTAAAAGACACATGAGCAAAGACTTAGAGGGGATGTAAGAAAAAGGTAGAAAGAGTAAGATGATAAAATGGGTATATGGAAGCAAGGAGGAAGCTAAAAGAACTAGTATAGTATGAGAAAAGAAAAGGAAATAGAAAACAAATAAAATAATAATGAATTTAAAACATAGTAATAATGGGTATATTAAGATATAGATAGGAAAAATAAAATGAAAAAATAGAAAAACAAAATAAAGTAAGAAAAATTAATAATATCAATGAGAACAGACCAAGTAGAATAGAATCAAAGGGAAGAGAGAAATTAGAGATAGGCCAGAAAAAAAAGATGAAAGAAAAAATGGAGAAAAACAAACAATAAAAAAAATCCACTCACATACACTCACACCAAAAACAAACCCATACATAATCACACACTCAAAAACCTTTGGGTCCACTCTCCTGTATCTTATGGGTGAAATGTCTCATAAATTTGAATTAAATCCATCTGTTCCAGTGTGTCTTTTAGAGTCAATGTTTCCTTTTTTAATTTTTTGTCTGGAAGATCTATCCAGTGAAGACTGCAGGATGTTAAAGTCCCCTACTATGATTGCATTTCTGAGGCTCTCTCCCTTAAAGTTCTCTAGACTTTTTAAAATATATTTAGGTGCTCCTATATTGGCTGCATACATGTTAACCAGGGTTATATCCTCTTGCTGGATCGATCCCTTTAGTATTATATAGTGACCTTTATTACAATAAAAATGTAGAATGAACACATAAGTAGGTTTTGGTGATTACAAATAATGTTGCTATGAAAATTCTTGTCACTATCTTCTAGTCAATATATATGTATACATTTTCAGATACTTCATTTTTCATTTAAGTTCCTTACCTTAGTATTTTATTTCTTTTTATTTTATTCTTTAAAATATTACAGATAGCAGTAAATATGTCTCCTTTTTTTCCCCATTGACCTTCCCCTGGCCTCCGCTACCCACCGGCACAAGCCCTCACCCCTCAGCCCCCAGTGTCTTGTGTCCATTGGTTATGCTTATATGCATGCATACAAGTCCTTCGGTGGATCTCTTACCTCCTCCCACCCCAATACTCCCCAGCCTTCCCACTGAAATTTGACAGTCTGTTCGATGCGTCTCTACCTCTGTATCTATCTTTTTGTTCATCAGGTTTTAATGTTCTTTATTATCCATAAATGAGTGAGATCATGTGGTGTTTTACTTTCACTTCCTGGCTTATTTCACTTAGCATAATGCTTTCTAGTTCCATCCATGCTGCTGCAAATGGTAAGAATTCCTTCTTTTTTATAGCAGTGTAGTATTCCATTATGTAGATGTACGATAGTTTTTTAATCCACTCATCTGTCGATGGGCATTAAGACTATTTCCAAATCTTGGCTATTGTAAATTGTGCTGCTATGAACATAGTGGTGCATATATCCTTTCTGATTGGTGTTTCTGTTTTTTTGGGATATATTCCTAGAAGTGGTATTACTGGGTCAAATGGCAGTTCCATTTTTAAATTTTTGAGGAAACGCCATAATGTTTTCCACAATGGCTGCACCAGTCTTCATTCCCACCAGCAGTGAAGGAGGGTTCCTTTTTCTCTGCATCCTCTCCAGCACTTGTCATTTGTTGATTTGTTGATGATAGCCATTCTAACAGGTATGAAGTGGTTCCTCATTGTAATTTTGATTTGCATCTTTTGGAAGATTAGTGACTTTGAGCATGTTTTCATGTGTCTCTTGGCTTTCTGAGTGTCCTCTTTCAAAGAGATTCTATTTAGGTTCTTTGCCGATTTTTTGATTGGATTGTTTATCTTCCTTTTGTTGAGTTGTATGAATTCCCTGTAAATGTTGGAGATTAAACCCTTATCGGAGATAACATTGGCATATAAGTTCTCCCATGCAATGGGCTTTCTTGTTGTTTTGTTGATGGTTTCTTTTGCTGTGCAGAAGCTTTTTATTTTGATGAAATCCCATGTTTTTATTTTCTCTTTAGTTTCCATTGCCCTAGGAGCAGTATCGGTAAAGATATTGCTACGACATATGTCTGCAATTTTGCTGCCTATGGAGTCTTGTAGGATTTTTATGGTTTCCCGTCTTACATTCAAGTCCTTTAGCCATTTTGTGTTTGCTTTTGTGTATGGCGTAAGTTGGTGATCTATTTTCATTTTTTTGCATGTGTCTGACAAATTTCCCAGTACCATTTATTAAGGAGGCTGTTTTGACTCCATTGTGTGCTCTTGCCTCCTTTGTTGAATATTAATTGAGTATAATGGCTTGGGTCAATTTCTATGTTCTCTATTCTGTTCCATAGGTATTGCATTGAATCTATAGATTGCTTTGGGTAGTATGGACATTTTAATGATGTTGATTCTACCAATCCATGAACATGGTACGTTCTTCCATTTGTTTATGTCTTCCTCTATCTCTTTTTACAATGTCCTGTAATTTTCCGAGTACAGGTCTTTTACTTCCGTGGTTAAGTTTATTCGTGAATATCTTAATTTTTTGCACAATGGTAAATGGGATTTTTTTTTTCATTTCTCTTTCTGTGAGTTCATTATTGGTGTATAAAAAGGCCATAGATTTCTGGGTGTTAATTTTGTATCCTGCTACATTGCCAAATTTATTTATTAGGTCTAGTAGTTTTTTGATGGAGTCTTTGGGGTTTTCTATGTATAATATCATGTCATCTGTAAATAAGGACAGTTTTACTTTTTCTTTTCCAATTTGGATGCCTTTTATTTTTTCTTCTTGTCTGATCGCTATGGCTAGTACTTATAGTACTATGTTGAACAAGAGTGGTAAAAGTGGGCATCCTTTTCTTGTTCCCATTCTTAGGGGAAATGGATTTAGTTTTTGCCCATTGACTATGATGTTGGCTGTAGGTTTGTCATATAGGGCTTTTATTATGTTGAGGTATGATCCTTCTATTCCCACTTCGCTGAAAGTTTTTATCTAGAAAGGGTTTTGGATTTTGTCAAATGCTTTATCTGCCTCAATTGATATGATTATGTGATTTTTGTCTCTCAGTTTGTTTATGGGATCCATCATTTTTATTGATTTGTGGATATTGAACCATCCTTGCATCCCTGGAATAAATCATACTTGGTCATGGTGTATGATCTTTCTAATGTATTGCTGAATCTGATTGCTAGGATTTAGGATTTTGTTGAGGATTTTAGCATCTATGTTCATCAAGGATATTGTCCTGTAGTTCTCTTTTTTTGTGGGGTCTTTATATGGTTTTGGGATTAGGGTAATGCTGGCTTCATAAAAAGAGCTTGGAAGTGTGCCTTCCTATTGAATTTTTTGGAATAGTCTGAGTAGGATATGTTTTAGTTCTTCTTTGAATACTTGGTAGAACTCCCCTGTAAAGCCATACGGACCAGGGCTTTCATTTGCTGGAAGGTTTTTGATCACTGTTTCAATTTATTTGGTAGTTATCAACCTATTTAAGTTTTTTGACCCTTCTTGGTTGAGTTTTGAGAGCTTGTATTTTTCTAAGAATATGTCCATATTATCTAGTTTGTCCATTTTGTTGGAATAGAGTTGTTCACAGTATTTTTTCTTTTTTTTTTTTAAATATATTTTATTGATTTTACAGAGAGGAAGGGAGAGGGACAGAGAGTTAGAAACATCGATGAGAGAGAAACATCGATCAGCTGCCTCCCGCACACCCCCTACTGGGGATGTGCCCGCAACCAAGGTACATGCCCTTGACCGGAATCGAACCCAGGACCTTTCAGTCCGCAGGCCGACGCTCCGTCCACTGAGCCAAACCGGTTTCGGCAACAGTATTTTTTCATAATCATTTGTATTTTTGTGGGATCGGTTGTTATTTCAGTTCTTTCATTTCTGATTTTATTTGGGTCCTCACTCTTTGCTTCTTGGTGAGCCTGGTTAGAGGTTCATCAATCTTGTTTATCTTTTCAAAGAATGAGATCTTGGTTTTGTTGATCTTTTTTTTTTTTTTTTTGGTCTCTCTATGTCGTTTCTCTCCACTCTGATCATTATTATTTCCATCCTTCTGCTTATGCTGGGCTTTTATTGTTGCTCTCTTTCTAACTCTTTGAGTTGTAGGGTTAGATAATTTATTACCATTGTTTCTTGTTTTTTTGCGGCAGGCCTATAGAGCTATGAACTTCCCTCTCATGTCTGCTTTCACGGTGTCCCATAGATTTTGGATTGTTGTGTTTTCATTGTCATTTGTTGCCATGATGCTTTTTATTTCTTTTATCTCTCTCATAATGCAGTCATTGTTTAATAGCATGCTATTTAGCCTTCAGGTGTTGGATTTTTTTCATTGTTTTTATTGAAGTTGATTTATAGTTTTATGCCATTGTGGTCTGAGATGGTGCTTGATATGATATCTATCTTCTTGAGTTTGAAGAGACTTTGCCTGTTACCGAATATATGGTCTATCTTTGAAAATGACCCATGTGCACTTGAGAAGCATGTATATTCTGTGGCTTTGGGGTGAAATGTTCTGAAGATGTCAATTAATTCCATCTGATCTAGTGCATCATTTAGGATTGATGTTTCTTTGCTGATTTTTTGTAAACTTTAGAGC
>NW_005354272.1:884357-897922 GCF_000412655.1 Myotis brandtii | reverse complement strand
AGATATAAGTATTGCTACCCCAGTTTTTTTTTTTTCATTTCCATTCACCTGAAAAATCTTTTTCCATCCCTTCACTGTCAGTCTGTGTGAGTCTTTTTTTCTGAGGTTGGTTTCCTGTAGACAGCAGATATATGGGTCATGTTTTCTTATCCACTCAGCTACCTTATGTCTTTTGATTGGGGCATTTAATGCATTAACATTTAAAGTTATTATTGAAGGTACTTGTTTGTCACCATTTTCATTCTTTACACCTGTGTTCCTTCTTCATATCCTATTTCTTCTTTTTACAGCGGACCCTTTAGCATTTCTTGCATTGCTAGTTTGGTGGTAATAAACTCCCTTAGTTCTTTTTTTTGTCTGTGAAGCTTCTGATTTCACCCTCAGTTTTGATTATTAGCCTCACTGGGTACAGTATTCTTGGATTCAGACCCTTCCTTTGCATGACTTTGTATATTTCATTCCATTCCCTTCCTGCCTGATGTGTTTCTGTTGAGAAATCAGTCGCTAGTCTGATGGGGGCTCCTTTGTAGGTGACTTTCTGTCTCTCTCTGGCCACTTTTAAGATTCTTACTTTGTCATAGGTGTTTGCCAATTTAATTATAATGTGCCTTGGCTTCGGTCTTTTGGGGTTCATTTTGTTTGGGACTCTGTGAGCTTCTTGGATTTGTGAGAGTTTTTTCTTCCCTATATCAGGCAAGTTTTCTGTAATTAATTCTTCAAACAAGTTTTCTATTCCTTGCTCAGTTTCCTCTCCCTCTGGCACCCATATTATGTGGATGTTGTTTTGTTTTGTGTTGTTCCAAATTTCCCTTAGGCTCTCCTCCTGTTTTTTAAGTTTTTTTTTTTAGATGCTGCTCTGCTTGGGTATTTTTTCCTACTTTGTCTTCCAGCTCACTGATGCGGTCCTCTGCTTCTTCTAGTCTACTGTTGATGCTTTCTATTGAGGCCTTTATAGCAGCAATGTCATTTTTCATTTCTTCTTGGTTCTTCTTCATTTCCTCTTGGTTCTTACCCATATTGTTGAATTTGTCTTCCATTCTTTTCAGCCACGTTATGTCCATGTTTCTGAATTCTTTCTCTGACCTATTGCTTGCCTCCTTTTCATTTACTTCCTTTTCTGATGAAGCCTCCTTTTCTTTCATTTGTGGGCTGTTTCTTTGTCTCCCCATGATCTCTCTTTTCTAGGTGTCTGGTTATGTAGCTCTCTCCTGCGTGGATTTAAAGGCATAAAATACAACACAACAAGGCACAACGCACAATGCACTGAACACAAATGTATTCATGATACTAATAACCCCAAATAAAGGTGACCACCCGAGAAAAAAGAATTGGAGGATAAGAAAAGGAAAAAAAAAGTACAAAAATGATATTAAGAAAAAGAAAAAAAGTAAGTGAGAGAAGAAAGAGAATAAAGAAGAAGGGGGGAGCAACTATTTATATGGGGAGAAAACTCCAGTAGAACAACAACTAATGTCAAAAAATGCAAACAAAAAACACCCAGAGATGAATGCAAACTACAAACAACAACTAATAACAAGCCAGGAGAGGAAAAACAGAAACAAAAAATAAAGACAAAAACAAAACAAAAAAAGGAAACAATCTCACAAACAAGCAATACAACCAAAAACAATCTATCAACAATCAAGCAAACAAGAACAATAGGACAGAGAGAAAGCAAGGCAAAACAAAACAAAATAAAACAAAAATAGTACAACATAAAACAAAAAAAATAGTACAACCCCCCCCCAAAATAACAATAGAAAAAAAAGGGGAAAAAATTTTTGATAGTGAAGAAGGCAAAGAGAGAGGTGTGTATGGACTTGGAGCAGGGAATCAGAAATTAGATTTATAAGTAGGATGAATTTTTAACAGGTGGTAAAAAGAAGGAATAGGGAAAATCTAACGCAGGAATAGAGTAAGAGCACAGGACAACAAAAGGGGAAACATGAGGGATGGAGTGTTGGCATAAAGGTAAATTTGAGATAGAGTAATAAGATGCTAAAGGAAAAATGAAAATAGAATGGAGAACATTATTCCCAAAATAAAATAAAGAAAAAATAAAATGACACTTTAAAAAAAGGTTACAATAGTAGTAGCAATAATACTAATTAAAAATAAAAATATAATAACTAAAAAGGTAAAATCAAGTGAGAAAAAAAGAAAAAAATTAGTTTCTTAAGTAAAAGGTGAAAAAATAAAAATGTGCAGTAGTGAAGGCCTTTCACTTCCTCTACTCTTCTGTTTGGCACACCTTTTTCCTGTCAGGTATTTAGGAGAGTATTGAAGTTCCCTGCAATACACTGCTCCTCCATGCTGTAAACCACAGACCTGATTTTAAAGCAGGCCGTATTTCTTTGTTTCCCAGACTGCCTTTATTTGTGTTCACAGAAGAGTCAATTTGTGATTGAGCCCTGGGTGGCAGGGTTTCTGGATTGACCTCTGGGGCTATAAGTCCTCTCTAGCCAGTATTTAGGTTTTGTTTTCCCTATCACACTTAATACTGGTTTGGGAGAATCGACTGCCCCAGAGCTGGTTCCCTGATTGTTACTCCCTGCTCTGATCCCCAGGTTCCACAAAAACAACTTTCCCCTGCGGTCTCTATGAGTGTCCCCAATTGGGCGATCCTATGTATTAGGTTTAGTAATCAAAAGCAAGGATTTAAAGAGAAGAAAAAGAGCCAGAGTAAGTGTATGAGCTCGCAACCTCCACCATCCAGCTCTGCGTGGCTTTGTGGGGCGTAGACTTCCCCCGAATGTGTTCCTCTCTCCAACCTGGATTACAAACCTCACCTTTACCTAGGCGAAATCTGACCTTTCCGTGAAAAGGAGCAAGGCTCATCTGAGTCCACGTATTCGCGCTGCTTGAGATCTGGTGTTCTTGGGTTCGTAGCTGGTCCCTGGGTGCTGTGGTTGCAAGGTCCCAGGATGTATACTCTTCCAATAACAGCCACACTCCCCTTCAAGATGGAGAAGTTTCCACGGCAGAGCCGGCCACTCCGGGAGAGATTTCAGCAGCAGTGGAGGCTGCCTGGTTAAGGGAGCCCGATCTGACAGTCTCCAACAGTTCCCTGGAATATAGCTATCGTTCACCCACAAATTTATACTCTCTGTATGTCCACACCCTCTCCTTTTGTTCTCTCACTCACACACTATCTTGCAGTCTGCCTTCCCATCGGCAGCCATCTTCCCTTCTCCCTACCTTAATATTTTATTTATTACTATGTAGTCTTTAAAACTAATTTTTAATAGTTACACAATATTTTAGTAAGGAGGTATGATGCAGTTTATTAAATCCCTTTCTTACTGTTTCAGTACTTTGCTGGCTTAAAATTTCAGAACTCATTAAAAAAGAATTTGTAAAAAATATTTATTAATTTTGTGTATGACTATTTTTACTTTAGTTATGAATGCCTAAATTACATCCTAGAGATGATAGTCATAGCACACATAAGCACTTACTTACCATCTAATTTGAACCAGTCATTGAGAAGGGGCTATATTTATGAAGTTGGAATAAACATGGTCTTAAACACTTAAAATAACTTATTTCCTGTAGCTGGTGATCAATTTCTCTCTCTTTCACCTCTTTTAAGCACAAATCTTAGAATAATCTACACTTGCATTGTGCTTTGATATTTTTTCATTTAGCAATACATTTGAAGATTTTTTTCTATCAGTATATACCCATCTGCCTCAGTCTTCTTAATTGCTCATGTATTTTAATTTGTTGAATTACAAATTAGCATATTATTCAATTAAATAAATATACCAACAACCAAGTTTGATAATTAAATAAATAACAATCCATGATCTACAAGATCCAAGATGGTGGCGAAGTAGGTAGATGTTACCCTCACGTCCTCTCAGAACCAAACTAGAATTACAACTAAAATACAGAGCAATCAAACTGAATAACCAACTGAAGACTAGCTGAAGAGAAGTCTTACAACCAAGGATTTACAGAAGAAGCCATGTTGAGACACAGGAAGGATGAAGACAGGAACAGGGTTTGCCCAGCACCCAGGGTGATGGCTGAGATTCTAGAGGGATAATTTTGCTGTAAAGGTTCCCTTGGGAGTGTGGGGTCTCTACCCAAAGCTAGGCTGCCAAGCCCACAACACCATAGCTGGGAAGAGGTGCTCACATAACATCTGGCTGTGAAAATTAGTTGGGATTCTGTCCAGCAAGGTAGAACAGAGTCCACTAGAGACACAGATGCCCTCTTAAAGGGCCAACACACAAAATCTGTTAACAGCAACTCACCCTGGGCTCCCATAGAAGGAGGGCAAAGGGGACTAGAGTCATGTGAGGAGAGACTGAGGTTTGTGGTTTTGAGGAGAGAGCTGAAGAGTTTCAGACAGGAAACCTGTGCTTTGTTCCTCTCACTCACCAGAGATGCCATCTTGGGTGGAGCACCCCAATCCATATAGCATCACCCTGAGGGAATGCAATTGCTCCACACTATAGCCCAACCCTGTGGAACTTGTGCCTTGCAGAGGAGTCAGCTGCCTGGGCTAAGGTGTAGAGTTCTGGGAAGACTCAAGGGGTGTCAGTGACTGAGTTGTGTGACTCAGGGGCAAGGGTCACTCCCCTCAACCTTCCCCAGAGTCTTATTGGCACCTCCCTCTCACAGGAGGTCCATTAGCCCTGTTCTCCTGACTTCCAGCAGCCCCACCCTACTGATATTGGGCTCCTGGCAGAATCTGAACTAAGTTCTGTAGCTCTAGGATGGGGGCCATTTTTCCCTAGCATGCCTGACCAGTACAGAGCCTTCCCTTCACATGGCCAAATTGTGGTCTCTTTGGGCCTGATAAACTCAGCTTGCCTCACCCTGATCATACCGGAGACCTGCCCCACCACAAAGTTGTGCAAGTGCCCAGTGGATGGCAGCTAGACTTGGTATACCCTGGGACATTTGCTGAGTGTCATCAGACTGAGCACTGTTACCTAGTTTGACCCTGTATTAATTTGGTGAACACAGCTGGCCCCTACCAGTTGACTCACTGAGAATCTACCTCATGCAATTTGAGAACCACCAGAGGCACTTTCAGTGAATGATCCTAACAAGAAGCCAATGGTACAAGCAGGCAGAGGCTGATATTGGGTGGATCTTGGGGTGCCTTGGGACTTTTGCTGACCTGCTCCCGAGTCTGATGCTGATAAAAGATGACCTTGGTGTGCAGCTTGGACTTTTCCAAGCACACTCAAGCATAGCAGAGGCAGCCAGAAATTGGATTGCTTTGTAACTCCAAACAGGTTGCTCAGGGCCAGTTACAGGCAGCATCTGACATTGACCTGAACCACAGTCCCTCCCAAGAGGCCCAGAAACAACATACCCAGTGGCCAGTTTCAGACAACATCAGAGCAGGATCCAATTAGCCTCACAAGCAGCATATCCAAAGGGAGATCTTGGCAGACACTAGAACCTACTGAAAAAAATTCCACTTCCAGGGATTGGAACATGGTGGCCAGCAAGACTAGAATGAGGAAGGGAGTGAGTAAGTAAAGGATTCAGAGGGCAAGTGTGTGGATGTGTGCAAGTGTGTGTGTGTGTGTGTGTGTGTGTGTGTGTGTGTGTGTGTGTCAGGGACAGTACGATCCAGCGGGAACCTTGGGGGCAGGCAGTTTGGTCTCTCCTGGCCAAAAAGCCCCTGCTACGGCCACAAGCACTCCCCAGGCTCAGCTTTGGTTCAGAGACCAGGCCATCTTGAAGGGTTTACAATGTCCTCCTTGGGAGGAGGCTGTGGGGAACAGCAGCAGATAGGTGCCCAGCCTTGCCACCATCCAGACTAGCCGCTGTAGGGGCCTGAATCCTGCACCCCTTCCCCAGATCCCATGAACCCCAATGACACAAACTGTGATCTGCGCACCTAGTAAACAGCAGCAGCAGCAGCAGCAGCAGCAGCAGAGAGAGCCTGCGCTTGACTGAAACAGATAACACCCGACCGTGCACCTAAGGGAACAGCAGCGGGACCCCATGCTATGGTCACTCCCTGGGCACAGCTCCAGCTTCAAGTGTGTGACAACTTGAAAGGTTTACAAAGTCATTCTTGAGAGGAGGCTGTGCCCACAAAGGGGGCCTTCTATTTCTTGGAGGAAACTGTGCAGGTGAACAGGAAGGGGGCTGGACAGTAGGTCTAGGAAGGAGATCAGACCTGCCCACCTGGAATTCAGGGGAGGTCTCCTCTTTCCCGCCAGCAAAACAGCTGCTTCTGACCCAACCTGCAGTGACCTGAGACAAGGGGGAACAAACACCCCAGAGCAGGAAATCTGAGCCCCTGCAGATGACAGAGAGGAAGTGCCAGCAAACCAGACAGAGCTAAGGCATTAGGAGAAGAAGGGCCTGCCCCTACCCCCCTACAAGCCACTGGCACCACCCCCAATACGTGTTTGATCAAACCATCCCAGTCAAGACCAGGAAATCCCACCTCTATGGGGGAAGGGAGTACACTTTAGAACAGACACAATCAAGGCATGAGATTTGAGGCAGTCCCACCCTCTGGGCTAAGGAGTCCCCACCCACTGAACTACTAAGGGCTTCAACTCCTTGGACCTCAATCAGGTAGCTCAGGGCTAGGAAGGGACAGTAACTCACACTGACCTGCAGAAAACCTTCAGGGGACCAAGGATAGACATACCAAGGGACCAGATTTTACAACATCATAGCAAAATCCAGTGAGCTCTACAAATAGTGGACCCAAAGGTTTTTGAGTATGTGATTATGTGCTATGTGCAGTTTTGTTTTTTTGGTGTGTGTGTGTGTGTGTGTGTGTGTGTGTGTGTGTGTGTGAATGGATATTTTTGTTTGTTTGTTTTCAACTTTTTTCCTTTCTTCTCTCTAATTACTCTTTTTCATGTGATTCTATTCTACTTTTGTCTATTCTTATTATTAATTTTCCTTATTTCATTTTGGTTTTCTCTCTTTTTATTTTTTTCCAATTCACATTTTCTATCTATACCAGTGATGGCGAACCTATGACACAAGTGTCAGAGGTGACACACGAACTCATTTTTTTGGTTGGTTTTTCTTTGTTAAATGGCATTTAAATATATAAAATAAATATCAAAAATTTAAATCTTTGTTTTACTATGGTTGCAAATATCAAAAAATTTCTATATGTGACACGGCACCAGAGTTAAGTTAGGGTTTTTCAAAATGCTGACACGCCGAGCTCAAAAGGTTCGCCATCACTGATCTATACCTTATATCCATTGTCACTACATTTTAAATTCATTATTTTTATTTCACTTATTTTCTGTTCTTTTTTCCTCCTATACTAGTTTTTTTCAGCTTCCTTCTTGCTTCCATACAGCCATTGTTCATCTTCCTCTTTCTCCCTTTTTCTTATATCTCCTCTAGATCTTTGTTTGTGTGTTTTTTTAGTATTTTTATTTTTTCTTTGATTGCTTTCTCTTCATCTTCCTTCTTAGTTTTTCCTATTGTTGTTGTATTGAGTAGCTTGATTTTTGTGCTATTTTTGGGGGTCCTGTTGTATCTTATTCTGTTCTGTCAGCACCTGTAGAATAGCTGGAAAGAGGATGTTGGTGTTGAATCTCACTGCCAGCAAGTTGAAGGGGAGATCCCTCTCATGAATGGGACATCAACAATCAAGTCCCAGTTACAATAGGAGAGCCCAAATAATGCACACAAGGGGTATTCTTAGAACATTCAGCTCAGGTGAACAAAGAGGCATAACAGTTCTATCTAATATATAGAAGCAAACACAGAGAGACAACTAAAATGGGGAGAGAAAGAAACAATCCCCAAATGAATGAAAAGAAGGAATCTACAGAAAAAGAACTAAATAATATGGAGGCAAGCAAGCTATCAGACGTAGAGTTCAATGCAATGGTTATAAAGATGCTTAAGGAAATTAGTGCAAATTACAATAGCATGTAAAAGGAAATAGAGGCCATGGACAATAATCAGACAAATGTGAAGTATTTTATATCTGACATCAAAACATGCTGGAAGGTATTAGAAGTAGACTGGCCTTTCCAGCGTGGGTCAGTAGTTGAGCGTCAACCTATGAACCAGGAGGGCAAAGTTCGATTCCTGGTCAGGGCACATGCCTGTGTTGTGGGCTCAATCCCCAGTGTGGGGCATGCAGGAGGTGGCTGATCAATTATTCTCATTATTGATGTTTCTAATCCTCCTTCTCCTTCCTCTCTGAAATAAATTTAAAAAATATATAAAAAGATTGCATGAAACAGAGAATAGAATCAGAGATTTGGAAGAAAAGGTAAAAATAAATACTCAATTAGAACAGCAAGTAAAAAAAATAATTGAAAAACAGGAACATAGCTTAAGGCAGCTCTGGGACAACATGAAACATAACAACATACACATTATAGGAATATCAGGAGGGGAAGAAGGTGAGCAAGGAACTGAAGCCTGTTTAATGAAATAATGACAGAAAACTTCCCCAACCAAGTGAAGAAAAATGTCACACAAGTTCAAGAGGCACAAAGAGTCCCAATCCAGATGAACCCAAAGAGAGCCACACCTAGACACATCAAAATCAAAATGACAAATGTTAAAGACAAAGAAAGAATATTAAAGGCAGCAAAAGAGAGTGTCAGAAAATTACCTACAAAGAATTTCCCATTAGAATGCCAGCTAACTTTTCAATATAAACACTTCAGGCCAGAAGGGAGTGACATGAAGTAATCAAAGTAATGAAAAGCAAGGACATAAACTCAAAACTACTGTATCTAGCAAAGCTATCATTACAATTGAAGGTGGTTTAAAAAGCTTTCCAGACAAAAGAAAAGGTTAAAGGAGTATATTTTCACTAAACCTTCAATGCAAGAAATGTTAAAGGGACCACTTTAAGAAGAAGAATAAAATGAGAAAGAGAGAGAGGATCATAGGCATAAAGAAAATAACAGAACCTAGGAAGATGGTGGCATAGGTAAACACCTGTATTCATTGCCTCCCACAAGAACATCAAAATTACAACTAAAATACAAAATAACCATCATCGAGAACTGATGGAAAGCTGGCTGAATGGGAATTCTACAACTAAAGTAAAGATGAAACTGAGACTGGAGGTGCAGAGGTATGGAATGGACTGGTCCAACACCCACATGTGCCACTTTTTTAATTGGGATGGAGATCCTCCTGCAGAGGCTGCCTGTGAGGAGCAAGGGGGCCCAGCCCCACAGCAGATCCCCAGCCCAGGCTTCCAGAGATGGGAAAAGTAGTCCCCATAACTACAGGCTGTAAAAACCAGTGCTGATTGGGGCTCAGTGACACAGAGGCTGTTGGAGACCCAGATGTTCCTCTTCAAAGGCCAGAACCACACACTGAACTTACAAGGTCCTGCTTCCTCTGAGTTCTAGCACCACGGTGAGGCTCTGGGGAACACAGACACAGATGAAGAACTGGATTGTTTGGCATTGGGGCAGAGACTCAGAGGTGGCTTTCTCCCAGACAGAGGTGCTCACAGGGATCATCATTGTTCCTATGCTGGGACCTCCCAGGTTTCAGGACTGACTGGCAGCCATTTCTCTTTGCTCCACCCTGAAGATTCCCTAAGATCCTGCCTCATCCAATTTACGACCCCATCCAAGCTGTGTGTAGTGGTTTTTGCATATAAATGGCCTGTTCTTGCTTAGGCTAAAATCTCTCAAGTAAGCTGTAGCTGGGTCAGGGAGCCCCAAACCTATCAATAAAAGGCCCAAGACCCAACACAAGCACTGGCCTGCCTACCTTAATTGCTGGGCCTTATCTGGGCACTTCCAAACCCAATACAAAGAGGAAGAATCTGCAGATGTCTCTGTAGCTCCTACTGGGTGGCACCAGACAGTGGCTGACTTTGCACCTCCCTAGAGACCCAAGAGCCAGTGTACCCAGTGGTCAGTATCAGACCATACCAGATTACAACTCTACACATCCATAAGTGACACACTCAAGGGGCAGACTTAGTGAACACCAAAGCCCCACTGAAGCAAGTCCTGCTTCATAGGGGTATCTCCTGCACAGCAGCTCTCCTACTGTAGTTAAAGCTGATTCTCACAGCCAATTGGCCTGGATGTCAATTCCTCCTAGTGACACCAACAGCAATCAAGTCTCAACTACTACAAGACTGTGATCACAGCCCCAAAATGAGTGTACCTAGAGCTCCCAGCTCAGGTGACTGGGGAGGCTGAGCCACTGGGCCCTATAGAACTATACAATGTTACTCTTCCAACTCAAGGGACATAGCATCTCTACCCAATACATAAAAACAAACACAGGGAAGCAGCAAAAATGCAGAGAAAAAGGCACATGTCACAAATGAAAGGAATGGAAGAAACAAACTACTGGATATAGAGTTCCATACCATGGTGATAAGGTTACTCAAGAATCTTCTAGACACTTCCCAAAATGGAAAAGGACCAGTCAGAAATTAAGCATACACTGACTGAAATAAAAAATAATATACAGAGATTCAACAGTAGAGTAGTGGATTCTGAGAATCAAATCAACAATTTTAAATATGAGGAAGCAAAAAACACCTAACCAGAAGAGCAAAAAGAAAAAAAGAATCCAAAAATATGAAGATGGTGTAAGGAGCCTCTGGGACAACTTTAAGTGCACCAACATTCTCATTATGGGGGGTGCCAGAAAAAGAGAGAGAGCAAGATATTGAAAACCTATTTTAAGAAAAAATAACAGAAAACTTCCCCTACCTGGTGAAAGAAATAGACTCATAAGTCCAGGATGCACAGAGAGTCCCAAACAAGAGGAACCCAAAGAGGACCACAACAAAGCACAGCATAATTAAAATGCCAATGGCTAAAGACAAAAAGAGAATCTTAAAAGCAGTAAGAGAAAAGCACAGTTAGTTACCTACAAGGGAATTCCCATAGGACTGTCAGCTGATTTCCCAACAGAAACTATGTAGGCCAGAAGGGAATGGAAGAAATATTCAAAGTGACAAATGGCAAGGATCGCCTACCAAGATTACGCTACCCAGCAAAGCTCCCATTTACAATTGAATGTCAGATAAAGAGCTTCACAGACAAGAAAAAGGTAAAGGAGTTCATCACCACCAAACCAGTATTATATGAAATGTTGAAGGCTATTCTTTAAGAAGAGGAAGAATAAAATTAAAAAGATCAAAAATATGAACAACAAAATGGCAACAAATACATACCTATCAACAATTGAATCTGAAAATAAAAATAAATGGATAAAAAATCTAATGAACAGAATAAACTAGTGAATCAAATAGAATCAGAGGCCTGGAAATGGAACAAACCGACGATTCTCAGAGGAAAGGGGGTGGAGGCATTAAACAAAATCTTATATGCATTTCCTATGGACACAGATAATAGGGTGGTGAAGGCCTGAGGCAGGGTGGGAACCAGGTGGAGGGGGTAATGGGGGAGGGAAAGAGGGACATCTGTAAAAATCTCAACAATAAAGATTTCAAAATATTTATGCTAAAAAAGAGAACAATGACAATAAATAAATTCCTATCAATAATAAACTTAAGTATAAATGGATTAAATGCTCCAGTCAATAGACATAGGGTGACTGAATGGATAAGAAAACATGACCCATATATATGCTGTCTACAAGAGACCCACCTCAGAACAAAAGATACACACAAACTGAGAATGAAGAGATGGAAAAATATATTCTATGCAAATGGAAAGGAAAAAGAAAGCTTGGGTAGCAATACTCATGTCTGACAAAATAAACTTCAAAACAAAGGCCATAACAAGAGACAAATAAGGCCACTACATAATACTAAATGGAATGATTCAACAAGAAATACAGCCCTTGCAAACATATATGCAACCAATATAGGAGCACTCAAGTTGATAAAACAAACAAACAAAAACAAAAAATACCTCTTAATGGACTTTAAGGGAGAAATTGACAGCAGTACAGTCATAGTAGGGGACTTCAACACCCCACTGACATCACTGTACAGTGCTTTCACACAAAAAGTCAAAGAGAAAACAGAGGCCTTAAATGACACACTAGCTTAGATGGATCTAACTAATATTTACAGAACACTTCACCCTAAAGCAATAGAATATACATTCTTCTCAAGCCCACATGGAACAACATCAAATATAGACCACATGTTAGGACACAAAACAAGTCTATACAAATTCAAGAAGATTGATATAATACCAAGCATCTTCTCGCATTACAATGGCATGAAGTTAGAAATCAACTACAATTAAAAAAACTCAAAAACACTCAAATACATGGTGGCAAATTAGTCTATTATTAACCAGTTAATGGGTTCCTAATGAGGTCAAGCAAAAATTAAAAGCTTCCTGGAAACAAATGAAAATGAACACAAAACCATGCAAATCTATGAGACACAGTGAAAGCAGTTCTGAGAGTGAAGTTCATAGCATTACAGGCTTACCTCTAGAAACAAACAAACAAACAAACAGAAACCACTAATAAACTATCTAACCTTACAACAAAATTAATTAGAAAGAGAACAACAAGAAAAGCTCAGAGGAAGTAGAAGGATGGAAATATTAAAGAACAGAGCGGAAATAAATGACATAGAGGATAAAAAAAAGTACAAAAGATCAATGAATCCAAGAGCTTGTTCTTTGAAAGGATAAACAAGATTGGTGAACACCCAACTAGGCTCATCAAGAAACAAAGAGAGAAGACCCAAATATATAAAATCAGAAATGAAAGTGGTGATATAACAAAGGACACCAGAGAAATAAAAAGGATTATAAGCAAATACTATGAACTATATGCCAACAAATAAGATAACCTGGGAGAAATGGACAAATTCATAGAAACATACAATCTTCCAAAATTCAAACAAGAAGATTTAGAAAACCTGAGTAGGCCAATAACAAATAATCAAATTGAAGCAGTAATAATAAAAAAATCACAACAAACAAAAGTCTTGGACCTAGTGGATTTACAGGAGATTTTTTACCAAACATTTAAAGAACTAATACCTATTCTCCTCAAACTTTTCCAAAAAGTTCAAGAGGAAGAACACTTCCAAGCTCTTTTTACGAATCTTGCATTACCCTACTTCCAAAACCAGATAAGGACACTACAAATAAAGAAAATTACAGGCCAATATCTCTGATGAGCTCAGATGCTGAAATCCTCAACAAAATATTAGCAAATTGGACCCAGCAATATGTTAAAAAGATCATAAGCTATGACAAAGTAGGCTTTATTCCAGACATGCCAGGCTGTAGAGGGCCGCCTGGGAGGCACCTAGGCATTTTCTTATAATTATTGTCAGCTGAACTCAGAGCATAGGCAGCCACACCCTGGGAACATGCTTCCCCAATAAGGCTGGACATGTTAATCAGGCAGGGGCGGAACTAGATATGTAAATCTAGGCCTTTAAAATAAACCTGCTGTGTGTCTCAGGCCGCTTTGCCGCCTCTCCATCAGAGAGGATGGCGCCCACCTGGCCCCAGCTTAAAATCTATTTCTGCATCTTGGTCTTTCTTTAATTTCTTAATCCCCAGCTCCTCCGCTCAAGAACCTGTCGTTTTCCCGTGCGGGTCACGGGAAACAGAAACAGCCCACCACAAGGGGGTTTGGGCGCTGCCCCCTGTCAC
>NW_005354272.1:873323-879112 GCF_000412655.1 Myotis brandtii | reverse complement strand
CCTGTCGTTTTCCCGTGCGGGTCGCGGGAAACAGAAACAGCCCACCACACCAGGCTAGTACAATATTCACAAATCAATAATGTGATATATCACATAAACAAATTGAAAGTTAAAAATCAAATGATTGTATCAATAGATTCATGAAAAGCATTTGACAAAATCTGGCAACTTTTTTTGATAAAATCTCTCAGGAACGTGAGAATGGAGGAATCCTATCTCAACATAATAAAGATCATATATGGGGGAAAAAGATGGCGGCTGGCAGGACAGAGGTGAGGGATAGGAAGTGGGTGAGTGAGGGGATGAAAGAAGAGTGTGTGGATGTGTGTGGTGTGTGTGTGAGTGAGTGAGGGATGGTTAAATCCGGCAGGAGCAGCAGAGGCTGGCAGACTAGGCTCTCTGTGACAGGGAGAGACTACACCACTGCGGGCACTCCCCAGAGTGGGGGACTCTGGGCACGGAGCCCACGACATCTTGAAGGGGAGAGCGGCCTCTTCTAGGAACTCATCAGCACCACCACCCAGACAGGCCTGGGATACTGCCAGTGACCCTGCAGCCACTCCAGCCAAAATCCTGCTGCCCACCCACAGACTCACAGATCCTGGGATCTCCACCTCCAAAGGAGAACTGTGCCCGCAGCAGTAAGTGCAGCTCCCCCTCCCCAGCGGCAGACCTCCACATCACATTCACGCATCTCCAGTGTGCAGGTCTCCGAGGCACACCACTCCATACACTTCTCTTGGGAGTCATTGTGAGCCCCAGCTGGGTGTGATTTTGTACAGACACAGGTGCACTGCCCCCCAGTAAAAATTATGAATTCCCTCTGCCTGAATAACTGCCTACAAACACCCAGCTGCGCAACTTAAGCGCCAGGGCCCTTCAGCGCCAGGGTCCCTCAGGGTGCATCAGAGCTCAGCATTCCTGGCAAAGGCACTGCTGCAGTTGCTCATTCCCCCTGAGCCCATCTATCCACAGGGCACTTTGGGAAGCCACAGTGAGCCTCCGCTGGGTCTGATCTTGGACAAATAGAGATGCACTCCCCTGGGCAGTAGAAATTTTGAATTCACCCATCCTGGATACCTGCCCAAAGACACCTGGATTAAGCATGCCAGGGCCCTTCAGAGTGCTTCAGTGCGCCTGCTTTAGCAAACTCACTGCAGGTGCTCCTGTGTGCCACCACTGGGAATGTGCACCTATCAACCACAGGTGCATCAGCAAAAACTGAGTTTCCTAACCTCACAGCTGCAGAACTCTGGACACTACAGTTGCATGCTTTTCCAGCGTGCAGGTCTCCCAAGACCACCGCTCCAAATGCAGACCTGGGGCCCTGCTATGAGCCCCGCTGGACACCCACTTAAACAAACAGGTACACTGCTGGGCTGTAGAAATGCTGAATTCCCTCTTCTGGGATACATGCTCACAGACACTGCAATCCAGTGGCTTCAGTGCCAGGGCCCTTCAGAGTGTGTCAGTACACCCTGCTGGCAAACACACCACAGGTGCCCCAGTGGACTGCCACTGGGATTGCGTGTATCCAACCACAGAGGCAGCAGCAAAAGTTGAGTCTGCCCACCCCACAACTACAGAACTCTGGACACCACAGTCACACCTTTCCAGAACATAGGCCTCCTGAGCCCCACTCCCCAACAGACGGTTCCTGGGTGCCACTGTGAGTCCCCGCTGGGCACGTGTGATTTCAGACAAGGGCATAAGACAGCAAAAATTGGGACACCCCCTCTATGGCTGCTGACTTCTAGACACCTCAGTTGTGCCTTTCCAGCTCACAGGCCTACATCAAGAGAACCCAAATAGCTCAAGCAGGGAGCTACACTAGACTACCAAGCCCAGGAGACCTAAGAGGTCACACCAGTAGCACCATCTCCAAAAGAAACTGGGTAGCAAAGCAATCGGAGCTACAATCAAAACATTACAGCAAAACATGGGAAGAAAAAAAAGCAACCCACAAATGAAAGAAAAAGAGGATCACCAGAAAGGGAGTTAAATGAAATTGAGGCTACTAACTTATCAGAGAAAGAATTCACAGTAATGGTTATAAGAATGCTCAAACGGCTGGATGACAAATACACACAACTCAATGAGAATTATAAGGAGCTGAATGAGAATGTCACCAACATGAAAAGGAACCAAGAGGAGATGAAAAACTACATAGCTGCAATAAAGAACACAATGGAAGGCTTAAACAGCAGACTAGAAGAGGCTGAGGACCGCATCAGCAAATTAGAAGACAAGGTAGGAAAAAACACACAAACACAGGAGCAACTGGAAAAGAAACACGTAAAAAGCAGGCGGAGAGCCTAAGGGAGCTTTGGGACAATGCAAAATGAAACCACATTCACTTAATAGGGGTACCAGAAGGAGAGGAGGAGAAGCAAGGAGGTGAAAACCTGTTTGAAGAAATAATGACGGAAAACTTCTCTGATGCTGGCAAGAAAAAGACTACACAAGCCCAAGAAGCACATAGAGTGCCAAACAAAATGAACCCCAAAAGACCAACACCAAGACACATCATAATTAAAGTGGCAAACACCAAAGACAAAGTAAGGATCTTAAAGGCGGCCAGAGAGAGACAGAAAGTTACCTACAAGGGATCTCCTCTTAGAATATCAGCTGACTTCTCAACAGAAACACACCAGGCAAGGAGGGAATGCAATGAAATATACAAAGTGATGCAAAGCAAGGGAATGAATCCAAGAATACTATACCCAGCAAGGCTATCATTCAAAATTGAAGGTGGAATGAGGAGCTTCATAGACAAAAAAGGGCTAAGAGAGTTTATTACAACCAAGCCAGCAATGCAAGAAATGATAAAGGGATTGCTGTAGAAAGAAGAAACAGAAAGACAAGAAGAAACACAAAGATTAAAAATAAAAATGACCACAAACAAGTACTTTCCAATATTATCATTAAATGTAAATAGATTAAATGCTCCAATCAAAAGACACAGGGTAGCTGAATGGATAAGAAAACATGACCTATATATTTGCTGTCTCCAAGAGACCCACCTCAGAACAAGGGATTCACACAGACTGAGAGTGAAGGGATGGAAAAACATCTTTCAGGCAAATGGAAATGAGAAAAAAGCTGGGGTTGCAATACTTATTTTTGACAAAATAGACCTCAAAGTAAAGGCCATAACAAGAGACAAGGAAGGCCACTACATAATACTAAAGGGAGCAATTCAACAAGAAGATATAACTCTGGTAAACATATATGCACCCAATTCAGGAGCACTCCAATACATAAAACAGCTTCTGGAAGATATCAAGGAAGAGATCGATAGCAATACAGCCATAGTAGGGGTCTTTAATACCCCACTGACACCACTGGATAAATCCTCTAAACAAAAAATCAGCAAAGAAACAGCAATCCTAAATGACTCACTAGATCAGATGGACTTAATTGACATCTTCAGAATATTTCACCCCAAAGCGAGCGAAAATACATTCTTCTCCAGTGAACATGGGACATTTTCAAAGATAGACCATATATTAGGACACAGGAAAAGTCTCTTCAAATTCAAGAGAATAGAAATCATAACAAGCATCTTCTCAGATCACAATGGCATAAAACTAGAAATCAACTACAATAAAAACATTGAAAAAAAATCAAACACTTGGAGGCTAAATAGCTTGCTACTATACAATGCCTGGGTTACCAGAGAGATCAAAGAAGAAGCATCCAAGAAACAAATGACAATGAAAACACAACAATCCAAAATCTATGGGACACAATGAAAGCAGTCCTGAGCGGGAAGTTCATAGCTCTACAGGCCTACCTCAAAAAACAAGAAAAACTGGTAATATATGATCTAACACAACAATCCAAAATCTATGGGACACAATGAAAGCAGTCCTGAGAGGGAAGTTCATAGCTCTACAGGCCTACCTCAAAAAACAAGAAAAACTGGTAATAAATGATCTAACCCTACAACTCAGAGAGTTAGAAAGAAGGCAACAAGAAAAGCCCACAGTATCCAGAAGGAAGGAAATAATAAAGATCAGAGCAGAAATAAATGACATAGAGACCTAAAAAACAATAAAAAAGATCAATGAAACTAAGAGCTTTTTCTTTGAAAGGATTAACACAATTGAGGAACCTTTCGCCAGGCTCACCAAGAAACAAAGAGAAAGGACCCAAATAAACAAAATCAGAAATGAAAGAGGTGAAATAATAACAGACCCTACTGATATACAAAGGAATGTCAAAAAATACTACAAACAACTCCACTCCAACAAACTGGACAACTTCTATGAAACGGACACATTCCTAGAAAAATACAAACTTCCAAAACTCAATCAGGAAGAATAAGAAAACCTGAATAGGCCAATAACTACTGATGAAATTGAAACAGTAATCAAAAAGTTTCCAGCAAACAAAAGACCTGGACCAGATGGCTTCATAAGGGAGTTTTACTGAACATTCAAAGAAGAACTAAAGCCAATCCTTCTCAGACTATTCCAAAAAATTTAAGAGGTAGGCACAGTTCCAAGCTCTTTCCATGAAACCAGCATTACCCTAATCCCGAAACCAGATAAAGACACCACAAAGAAAGAGAATTACAGGCCACTATCCCTGATGAACATAGATGCTAAAATCCTCAACAAAATTCTAGCACACTGGATTCATCATTACATTAGAAAAATCATACACCATGACCAAGTGGGATTTATTCAAGGAATGCAAGGCTGGTACAATATCTGCAAATCAATAAAAGTGATACATCACATAAACAATTTGAGAGACAAAAATCACATAATCATATCGATTGATGCAGAAAAGACATTTGACAAAGTCCAACACCCTTTCTTGATAAAAACTCTCAGCAAAGTGGGAATAGAGGGATCATACTTCAACATAATAAAAGCTTTATATGACAAACCTACAGCCAACACATACCCAATGGGCAAAAATTAAAACCATTCCTTTAAGAACAGTGACAAGTCATGGATGCCCACTTTCACCACTCCTGTTTGACATAGTACTGGAAGTGCTAGCCAAAGCAATTAGACAAGAAGAAGAAATAAAAGGCATCCAAATTGGAAAAGAAGAAGTAAAATGGTCATGATTCACAGATGACATGATACTGTACTTAGAAAACCATAAAGACTCCATCAAAAAATTATTAGACCTAATAAATGAATTTGGCAATGTAGCAGGATACAAAATTAAAGCCAAGAAATCTATGGCATTTTTATATGCCAATAGTGAACTTACAGAAAGAGAAATTTCCCATTTACCATTGCACCAAAAAAATTAAGATACCTAGGAATAAACTTAACTAAGGAGGTAAAAGACCTCTACACAGAAAACTACAGGACATTGAAAAAAGAGATAGCGGAAGACATAAACAGATGGAAGAACATAAGGTGCTCATGGATTGATAGAATCAACATCATCAACATGTCCATACTACCCAAAGCAATCTATAGATTCAATGCACTCCCCATTAAAATACTAACAGCATATTTCATAGATCTAGAAAGAACTCTCCAAAAATTCATCTGGAAAATAACAACAAAAAACTGAATAACTGCTGCAATCATAAGAAAGAAGAAAAAAGTAGGAGGGATCTCAATACAAGATATCAAGCTGTATTACAAAGCCACTGTTCTCAAAACTGCCTGGTACTGGCACAAGAACAGACATATAGACCAATGGAATAGAATAGAGAACCCAGAAATAAAACCAAACCACTATGCTCAATTAATATTTGACAAAGGAGGCAAGAACATACAATGGAGTCAAGACAGTCTCTTCAATAAATGGTG
>NW_005354272.1:866683-873212 GCF_000412655.1 Myotis brandtii | reverse complement strand
TATTAGAGGAATCCACAGGTAGCAAAATCTCAGATATATGCCGAAGGAATTTCTTCACTGACACAGCTCCTAGGGCAATGGAAACTAAAGGGAAAATAAAAACATGGGAATATGTCAAAATAAAAAGCTTCTGAACAACAAAAGAAACCATCAACAAAACAACAAGAAAACCCACTGCATGGGAGAACATATTTGCCAATGATATCTCTGATAAAGGTTTAATCTCCAACATTTACAGGGAACTCATACAACTTAACAAAAGGAAGATAAACAACCCAATCAAAAAATGGGCAATGGACTTAAATAGACACTTTTTGAAAGAGGACATACATAAGGCTGAGAGACATATGAAAACATGCTCAAAGTCACTAATCATCTGAGAGATGCAAATCAAAATGACAGTGAGGTACCATCTCACATCTGTCAGAATGGCTATCATCAACAAATCTACAAATGACAAACGCTGGTTAGGATGCGGAGAAAAAGGAATCCGCGTTCACTGCTGGTGGGAATGCAAACTGGTGCAGCCACTGTGGAGAACAGTATGGAGTTTTCTCAAAAAAACTAAAAATGGAACTCCAATTTGACCTAGTGATCCTACTTCTAGGAATATATCCCAAGAAACTAGAAACACCAATTAGAAAGGATATATGCACCCCTATGTTCATAGCAGCACAATTCACCATAGCTAAGATTTGGAATCAGCCTAAGTGCCCATTAGCAGATGAATGGATTAAAAAACTTTGGCACATCTACACAATGGAATACTATGCTGCTGTAAAAAGGAAGGAACTCCTACCATTTGCAACAGCATGGATGGAGCTGGAGAGCATTATGCTAAGTGAAATAAGTCAGTCAGAGAAAGATAAATATCACATGCTCTCACTCATTTGTGGATTATAATGAACAACATAAACTGATGAACAAAAACAGATGTAGAGACAGAGAAGCCTTGATCAGATGCTCAAAACTCAGAGGGAAGGTAGGAGAGGGTGATAGTGAGGGGGAGAGATCAACCAAAGGACTTTTATGCATGCATATAAGCATAAGCGATGTATGTGAACAACAGGGGGTGAGGGTGAGGGCAGGTTTGCGGGGATGAGAGGACATTGGGGGGATAAGGACACATTTGTAATATCTTAATCAATAAAGGGAAAATAAATTAAAAAAAAAAAATAAATAAAAACCATATATGACAACCCTGCAACATAATGCTCAATGGGCAAAATTTGAAAGTGTTTCCCTTAAGAACAGGATCAAGAGAAGGATGTACACTTTCAACACACCTAATCAACATAGTACTGCAAGTCCTAGCCACAGCAATCAGACAAGAATAGATGAAAGGCATTCAAATTGAAAAGGAGGAAGTGAAACTCATCATTCGCAGATGCAATGATATTGTACATAGAAAACCCTAAACGCTCCACCAGGAATTGCTAGACTTAATAAATGAATTCGGCAAGGTAGCAAGATACAAAATCAACATCCAGAAATCATTGGCATTTTTACACACGAATAATGAACTCTCGGAAAGAGGAACTAAAAATAAAATTCCATTTACCATTGCAACAACAAAAAATTAAGATACCTAAGAATAAACTTAACCAAGGAAATAAAAGACCTCTACTTGGAAAACGATAGGACATTGAGAAAAGAATAGAGGAAGATTCTAAAAAATGGAAATATATATACCCTGTTCATGGATTGGAAGAAATGCTAAAGGGAATGCTGTAAAAAGAAGAAATAGAAAGGGAGGAAGGAACACAGGCATAAAGTACAGAAATGGCAACAAACAATTAACTGTCAATAATACCATTAAATGTAAATGGATTAAATGCTCCAATCAAAGGACATCAAGTGAGTGAAAGGATAAAAAAACATGATCTATATACTATATGCTGTCTACAGGAGACCCACCTCAGAACAAGGGACTTACACAGACTGAAAGTGAAGGTATGGAAAAATATTTATCAGGCAAATGGAAATTTAAGAAAAGCTTGGATAGCAATACTTATATCTGACAAAATAGACCTCAAAGTGAAGACCATAACAAGAAACAATAAAGGCCATTTCATAATTCTAAAGGGATCGATACAACAAGAGGATATAACTCTGGTAAACATTTATGTACCCAATGCAGGAGCACCCAAATGTATAAAAAAACTTCTTGAATCAGGGGAGAGATTGACAGCAACACAATCATAATAGGAGAATTTAGTACCCCATTAATATCACTGGATAAACCCTCTAGACAAAAAATTAGCAAAGAAACAACAATCTTAAATGACTCACTAAATCAGATGTACTTAATTGACATCTTTAGAACATTCCACTCCAAAACTACAGAATATACATTCTTCTCAAGTGCACATAGGACACTTTCAAAGATAGAGCACACATTGGATCACAGGTAAAGTCTCTCCAAATTCAAGAGTATTGAAATTATATCAAGCATCTTCTCAGATCACATGGCATAAAATTAGAAATCAAATACAATAAAATCAATCACAAAAATCCAAACACTTGGAGGCTGAATAGCACACTATTAAACAATGAATGGGTTACCAAAGAAATCAAAGAAGAAATAAAACACATCCTGGAAATAAACGACAATGAAAACACAACAATCCAAAATCTTTGGGACACAGTGAAAGCAGTCCTGAGAGGGAAGTTCATAGCTCTACAAGCCTACCTCAATAAACAAGAAAAACTGGTAATAAACCATCTAACTCTGCAACTTGAAGAATTAGAAAGAGGGCAACAAAAAAAGCTGAGTGTGATCAGAAGTAAGGAAATAATAAAGATCAAATAATAAAGATCAAATGTAAAAATGCCAATGATTTCTGGATGTTGATTTTGTATAAATGACATAGAGACAAAAAAATAAAATAAAATAAAATGAAAAAATAGAAAAATACAAAAGATCAATGAAACCAAGAGCTGGTTCTTTGAAAGGATAAACAAGATTGATGAACCTCTAGCCAGGCTCACCAAGAAGCAAAGAAAGAGGACCCAATTAAACAAAATCAGAAAAGAAAGAGGTGAAATAACAACAGACCCCAAAGAAATACAAAGAATCGTAAAAAAAAAAAAAATAATATGTGCAACTCTACTCCAACAAACTGGTCAACCTAAAAGAAATGAACATATTCCTAAAAATATACTACCTTCCAAAACTCAACCAGGAGGAATCAAAAAATCTGAATAGTCCGATAACTATGAAAGAATTTGAAGCAGTAATAAAAAAACTTCCAACAAACAAAAGCCTTGGACCAGATGGCTTCACAGGGGAGTTTTATAAAACATTCAAAGAAGAAATAAAACCTATCTTCCACAGACTATTCAAAAAAATTCAAGAGGAAGGAGCACTTCCAAGCTCTTTCTACGAATCCAGAGTTACCCTAACCCAAAAACCAGATAAAGACAATGCAAAGAAAGAGAATTACAGGCCAATATCCCTCAGGAACTCAGATGCCAAAATCCTCAACAAAATTCTAGCAAATTGATTCCAGCAATACATTAGAAAGATCACACACCATGACCAAGTGGGATTTATTCCGGGGATGCAAGGATGGTACAACATCTGCAAATCAAGAAATGTGATAGACCACATAAACAATCTTAGAGATAAAAACCATATAATCATATCCACTGATGCAGAAAAAGCATTTGACAAAATCCAACACCCTTTCTTGATAAAAACTCTCAACAAGGTGAGAATAGAAGGATCATACCTCAACATAATCAGACAAGAAGAAGAAATAAAAGGCATCCAAAATGGAAAAGAAGAAGTAAAGCTGCCCTTATTCGCAGATGACATGATATTGTACATAGCAAACCCCAAAGACTCCATCAAAAAACTACTAGACTTATTAAATGAATTAAGCAATATAGCAGGATACAAAATTAACACCCAGAAATCTATGTCTTTTCTATACACCAATAGTGAACTCACAGCAAGAGAAATTATAAAAGCAATCCCATTTACCATTGCAACAAGAAAATTAAGATACCTAGGAATAAACTTAACCAAGGAGACAAAGGACCTGTACTCAGAAAATTTCAGGACACTAAAAAAGAGATAGAGGAAGACATGAACAAATAGAAGAATATACCATGTTCATGGATTGGTAGAATCAACATCATTAAAATGTCCATACTACCCAAAGCAATCTATAAATTCACCACAATCCCCATTAAACTGCCAACAGCATACTTAAAAGACCTAGAACAAATTCTCCAAAAATTCATCTGGAATAAAAAAAGACCCTGAATAGCTGCAGCAATCTTGAGAAAGAAGAAGAATGTTGGAGGGATCACAATACCAGATATCAAGCTATACTACAAAGCCACTGTTCTCAAAACTGCCTGGTACTGGCACAAAAACAGACATATAGACCAGTGGAACAGAACAGAGAACCCAGAGATTGACACAAGTCAGTATGCTCAATTAATATTTGACAAAGGAGTCAAGAGAATAGAATGGACACAAGACAGTCTCTTAAATAAATGGTGTTGAGAAAACTGGACAGTTACTTGCAAAAAAATGAAACTAGATCACCAACTTACACCATACACAAAAATAAACTCAAAATGGATAAAGGACTTAAACATAAGATGGGAAACCATAAAAATCTTAGAAGAAGCCATAAGCAACAAAATAGCAGACTTTGTCATAGCAATATCTCTTTTATTATTAATTATTTTAAAAATATATTTTGTTGATTTTTTACAGACAGGAAGGGAGAGAGATACAGAGTTAGAAACATTGATGAGAGAGAAACATCGATCAGCTGCCTCCTGCACACTCCCTACTGGGGATGTGACCTCAACCAAGGCATAGCAATATCTATACCGATACAGCTCCTAGAGCAAGGAAAACAAAAGATAAAATAAACAAATGAGACTATTTCAAAATAAAAAGCTTTTTCATAGCAAAAGAAACCATCAACAAAACAACAACAAAGCCCACTGCATGGGAGAACATATTGGCAATGTTATCTCCAATAAGGGTTTAATCTCCAAAATTTATAAGGAACTCATACAACTTAACAAAAGGAAGATAAACAATCCAATAAAAAAATGGTCAAAGGACCTAAATAGGCACTTTTCAAAAGAGGACATTCAGAAAGCCATGAAACATATGAAAACATGCTCAAAGTCACTAATCATCCGAGAGATGCAAATCAAAACAACAATGAGGTACCATCTCACACCTGTCAGAACGGCTATCATCAACAAATCAACAAATGACAAATGCAGGAGAGGATGTGGAGAAAAAGGAACCCTCGTTCACTGCTGGTGGTAAGGCAGACTGGTGCAGCCACTGTAGAAAACACTATGGCATTTCCTCAAAAGTTAAAAATAGTACTGCCATTTGACCCAGTAATACCATTTCTAGGAATACGTATATCCCAAGAAAACAAAAACACCAATCAGAAAGAATATATATACACCCCTATGTTCATAGCAGCACAATTTATAATAGCTAAGATTTGGAAACAGCCTAAATACCCATCAGCAGATGAATGGATTAGAAATCTGTGGTACATCTACACAATGGAATACTATGCTGCTGTTAAAAGAAGGAATTCTTACCATTGCAACAGCATGGATGGATCTGGAGAGCATTATGCTAAGTGAATAAGCCAGTCAGTGAAAGATAAATAGCACATGATCTCATTCATCTAATCTAATAACAGAGAAACATGCAAATTGACCACACTTCCACTATGCCCAAGCCACTCCCACCAGCCAATCAGAGCGACTATATGCAAATTAACCCAACCAAGATGGAGCCGGCAGCCACAGAACTGGAGCAAGCAGGAGGCTTGGTTGCCCCGGAGATGGAGGAAGCCAAGCTTTCTGCCTGTCCTGGCCGGCTGTGGCCTCTGCTCAAGGCAACAAAGTTTCAATTATAAAAGATAAATAAATCCCAGATACCTGCTTCCAGCCAGCCTCCACTGGGAGCTTGGGTGGCTGGGGGCCGTGGCCAACCTACAAACAGCCATCAGCCCCTCACCCAGGCTGACCTCACCCTCATGGGGTGAGGGTCCCTGCTGGGGGTCTTGGCCAGCCTGCAAACAGCCATCAGCCACTCACCCAGGCTGGCCAGGCACCCCAGTGCAGACCCTCACCCTGAAGGGGCTGTGGGCAGCCTGCAAACAGCCATCAGCCCTTCACCCAGGATGGCCACACCCTCATGGGGTGAGGGGCCCTGCTGAGGGACTTGGCCAGCCTTCAAACAGCCATCAGCCATTCACCCAGGCTGGCCAGGCACCCCAACAGGACCCCCCTCCCTGAAGGGGTGTGCCCGCCTGAAAACGGCCCTCAGCCCCTCACCCAGGCTGGCCAGGCACCCCAGCGGGACCCCCACCCTGATCCGAGACACCCTTCAGGGCAAACCCGCCAGCCCCCACCCATGCACCAAGCCTCTATCCTATATAATAAAAGGATAATATGCAAATTGACCCTAACAGCAGAACGACTGGGAATGACTGGTCACTATGACACACACTGACCACCAGGG
>NW_005354272.1:865002-866519 GCF_000412655.1 Myotis brandtii | reverse complement strand
ACCACAAGTCAGGCTGATGGCTGCCAGTACAGCGGTGGTGATGGGAGCCTCTCCTGCCTCCTCAGCAGCGCTAAGGATGCCCAATTGTAGCTTAGGCCTGCTCCCCGCTGGCAAGTGGACATCCCACGAGGGGTCCTGGGCTTCCAGAGGGATGTCTGACTGCCATCTTTGGCCTAATCTCCCTGGGAGCGGGCCTAAGCCAGCAGGTGGACATCCCCTGAGGGGTCCCAGACTGCAGGAGTACACAGGCCGGGCTGTGGGACCCCCCCCCCCAGTGCAGAAATTTTTGTGCACCGGGCTTCTAGTGCTATATAATAAAAGACAAACATGCAAATTAGCCATCCCTCTGCTATGCTAAGCCATGCCCACAAGCCACACCCACAAGCCACGCCCACCAGCCAATCCAAGTGACTATGCTGGTTATCCAACAAAGATGGAGGTTAATTTGCATACGCAGGTGTCAAGCGCCCAAGGAGGTGATGGCAGCTGCGGGCTCCCACTGGTCATTGAGGTGCGGCTGCCTGTGCCTATCCATGCCTGTGGAGTCCTGGGACTTTACCGGTGAAGAGCAGGAGGTTTGGAGGACTTGGCAGAGCAGGACACTGCTGGACATAGAGCAGAGCAAGAGAGAGAGGGCAGCTTGGAAGGCGCGGCTCCATCTCTCACCCTAGCTTTCTCATCACAGCTGTGGAAACTGACAGCAGGGAGGAGGAAGTCCCACCCCCACAGAATCAGCCGGAATCAGCCATTGGTCAGACAGCTCTCAGTGGCCTGATTGACAGGACTCTCATTCACCTGCATCTCAGACGGCAACAGTAGAGAGGTGGGACTATGTTCAAAGAACCACTGTTGATACAATGTAGCTCTGCAGCCGAAAGATGCTGGCATTATCAAGAGAAAGTGTCTGCAGAGCAGCGTGCGTCTGATCTTGAAAGAAGGCGGCACCTGTGACAGGATATATCTGAACACCAGCTACTGGAAAAATGCCGCTCTGATGCCAAAAAACACTGGCGTTATCGACAAAAAATGTTTGAAGACCAGTGTGCCTTTGAAGTTGAAAGAAGGTGGTGGCGATGACAGAATATGTTCAGAGAACAATCATCAACAAGTACTACCAATACCGGTAGGAACTGCCTTCTCAGCGAAAATGAAGTACATGAGGATGCAATCCTCGAACATAGTTGTGGTGGAATGACTGTTCGATGTGAATTTTGCCTATCACTAAATTTCTCGGATGAAAAACCATCTGATGGGAAATTTATTCGTTGTTGTAGCAAAGTGAAAGTCTGTCCAAATGATATACATTTTCCAGATTACCGGGCGTATTTAAAAAGATTAATGACAAACAAAGATTCAGACAGTAAAAATTTCGTGGAAAATGTTCGTTCCATAAATAGTTCTTTTGCTTTTGCTTCCATGGGTGCAAATATTGCATCGCCATCAGGATATGGGCCATATTGTTTTAGAATACACGGACAGCTTATCACCATACTGGAACTTTACATCCTTCGGATGGT
>NW_005354272.1:843691-864791 GCF_000412655.1 Myotis brandtii | reverse complement strand
ATTGGTAAGATGATAATACTTCCATCATCTTCTGAGGGTAGTCCCAGAAATATGCAGCAGCGATATCAGGATGCTATCGCAATTGTAACAAGGTATGGCAAGCCCGATTTATTCATAACCATGACGTGCAGATATTGCAAACAATTTACAATGCTGGAAAAAAGTTGAAAACAGACCTGACTTGGTAGCCAGAGGTTTTAATATGAAGTTGAATGCTCTTTTAAATGATATCTGTAAATTCCATTTCTTTGGCAAAGTAATAGCTAAAATTCATGTCATTGAATTTCAGAAACGCGGACTGCCTCACGCTCACATAATATTGATATTAGATAGTGAGTCCAAATTACGTTCCTCTAATTAATTCTCTTTCAATGTGCACGAATTTCATGCACCGGACTACTAGTTTATGTATAATAAAGAACATCACAAACTGTTGAACAAAAATAGAGGCAAAGAAGCATTGAACAGACTGTCAAACTATAGTGGGAAGGTAGGGGAGGGTTGGGGGTGTAAGAGGTCAACCGAATGACTTGTATGCATGCATATAAGCACAACCAACAGACGCATGACACTGGGGGCACAGGGACGAGGGCAAGTGCCAGGGGGTAGGGGAGGCCAGGCGGAGGTCAGTGGGGGGGGGGGAGGGGAAGAGACATATGTACTACTATTTGTAATACCTTAAACAATAAAAAAAGCCAATGGCATACTTTATAGAACTAGAACAAATACTCCCAAAATGTATATGGAACCCTAAAAGACTCCAAATAGCTGCAGCAATCTTAAGAAAGAAGAATGAAGTTAGAGGGATCACAATACCGGATACCAAACTATACTACAAAGATACTATAACCAAAATAGCCTTGTATTGGCATATGAACAAGAATATAGACTAATGGATCAGAATAGAAATTCCAAAAATTGATTGAAACCATTACAATAAATTAATATTTTACAAAGGAGGCAAGAACATACAATGGAGTAAGGACAGCCTCTTCAATAAACGGTGTTGGGAAAACTGGGCAGACACATGCAAAAAGATGAAACTAGACCTCCAACTTACACCATACACAAGAATAAACTCAAATTGGATAAATGACTTACTGTAATATATGAAAGCATAAAATCTTAGAAGAAAACATAAGCAGTAAAATCTCAGACAACTCACGTAGCAGAATATTTGCTGATACATCTCTTAGGGCAAAGGAAATGAAGGAGAAAATAAATAAATGGGACTACATCATAATAAAAAGCTTCTGCACATCAAAGTAAACCACAGTCAAAATGAGAAGGGATCCCACTGTATGAGAGAACATATTTGCCATATATATATGGTTAATATCCAAAATATATAAAGCATTCATACAACTCAACAAAAGGAAGACAAACAATCCAATTAAAAAATGGGCAGAAGTCCTAAATAGACATTTCTTCAAAGAGGACATACAAATGGTCAAAAGATATATGAAAAAATCCTCAAAGTCATTAATCATCAGAGAAATACAAATTAAAATCATAGTGAGATATCACCTCAAACGGGTCAGAATGGCTTTCAAAAAAAATTGACAAACAAGTGTTGGTGAGGATGCAGGCAAAAGGGAACACTGGTTCACTGTTGGTTGGAAGGCAGATTGGTGCAGCCCCTGTGGGAAACAGTATGGAGTTTCCTGACAAAATTATAAGTGGAACTTCCGTTTGACCCAGCAATTCTACTTCTGGGAATATATCCTAAAAATCCTGAAACACCAATTAAAAAGAATATATGCACCCCTATATTCATAGCAGCATTATTTACAATAGCTAAGATTTGGAATCAGCCCAAGTGCCCATCAGGAGATGAATGGATAAAAAATCTGTGGGACATTTACACAATGGAATACTATGCAGGTGTAAAAAAGAGAGATCTCTTACCTTTTGGGACATCATGGATGGACCTGGAGAATATTATTCTCTAAGTGAAATAAGCCAATCTGAGAAAGACAAATATCACATAATATCACTTATTTGTGGAATCTAATGAATAAAATGAATTAATCAGTAGAATAAGACCCAAAGCATGGAGGGATGGAACAGACCTGAAGTATGGAGGCATGGGACAGACTTACATAACTCGATATGTGTATGGGGGGATGAGAAGAGATATATCAAAAAACTTATATACTTATATTCATAGTCCATGGGCATGGGCAATAGGGTGGTGAAGATCTGTAGGTGTGTGGGTAGGGGCTGGAAGAGGGGAGGTAAACAGGAGACATCTCTAATACTATCAACAACAAAAAATTTACAACCCCCCCAAAAAAACAAACAAAACAACTAAACAACCACTGGACAGTAATGTCTGAGAAAAGAGTATCTGAAAACTGAATGCTGACATCTCATAATTCTTCCACCTTAATTAAAGATGAAAAAGTGAAGGTGAAAACAAAAAGAACTCCACTTCATGTGTTCAGCACCTGTACTGCAGTTCATACACCCAAACCCTCACAGTCAGCCAGGCTGAAGGTCAACTATGCACAAGAACTGGCCAATCAAAACATCTATATATATAAAATGCTAATATGCAAATAGAACAAACAGCATAACAACTGAACAACCGAATAACCAAACACTGGTCACTATGATGTGTGATAACCACTAGGGGGCGCATGTGGAACATGCCAGGCATCTGCAGCAGGTGGCAGAACATGGAACATGGTGGGTGTCAGCCGTGGTGGAATGATGGAGCAGGTGAGTGGGGGCGCCAGACCAAGGCAGGACGCTGGTTGCTGTCATTGGGGCGAGCCTCTGGTGGTTACTGAAAATTCTTTGCTCCTGCACGCTGTGGTCCTTCCCAGCACTTGCTGCTGGCGCTGGCCCTGCTCACACCCGCTGCTGGCGCAGGAGCAGCCGCTCACACCCACTGCCGGCACCTGGTGCCGGCCCTGATCGCTCCATACCATCACTGGGTGTGAGCAGTGGCTGCTGGCCCCGATCGCCCCTCAGGGCTTCTCCACCTCCCCCTGCTCCTGAGGGGTGATCAAGGCTGGCAGCTGCCACTTGCACCCATTGATGGTGCCGGCCCTGGTGTCAATGGGTGTGAGTGGGGCCAGTGCCATCAGCGCATGGGAGCAGCGGCAGTAGGAGTGGGGCTGCCAGCAGAGAGGGAACCGGGGGCTGTGGCAGGAGGGGCCGGGCGCGGGTATGGACGATGGGCCAAGACCCACCCCTGTGCCCACCGCAGCCTCGTGGCCCATAGTTCCTTTCAAGGTGCACAAATTTGTGCACTGGGCCCTTAGTTAAGTATAAAAAGGGGGACCACATAACCCACATAAGAGACATTCCTGGAGCATACAGCTCAGGTGATCAAGGAGACTGTGCCACTGGGTTCCACAGGATACTTACTACACAGGCCACCCTACCAAGACTTGAAGTCATAGCAGATTTACCTAATACATAGGAAAAAACAAAACAAAAACAAATAGGCAGCTAAAAGGAGGAGACAAAGAAATGCCCTAAATAAAAGAACAGGAAAAATCTCCAGAAGTATACTTAGCAAACAAAATAGAAACAGACTCATAGACATAGAGAACAGACTGACAGCTATCAGAAGAGAGGGGGGGTTAGAGGGCTAGTGAAAAAGGTGAAGGGATTAAGCAAAGAAAAAAAACAACCTCATAGACACAGACAAGAGTATGGGGATTACTAGAGGGAAAGGGAAGTGGGGATAGGTAGAAGACTATAAAGGGGGATAAATGGTGACAGAAGGAGACTTGACTTTGCATGATGAACACATAATACACTATACAGGTGACTATTAAAATAGAAATTGTCACCCTAACTGGTTTGGCTCAGTGAACAGAGCGTCAGCCTGCAGACTGAAGGGTCCCAGGTTCGATTCCAATCAAGGGCATGTACCTTGGTTGCGGGCACACCTCCAGTAGAGGGTGTGCAGAAGGCAGCTGATTGATGTTTGTGTCTCATTGATGTTTCTAACTCTGTCCCTCTCCTTTCCTCTCTGTAAAACATCAATAAAATATATTAAAAATAAAATAAAATAGAAATTGTCTCAAAAAAGAAAAAAATGCTAGTTCTCCCTAAACTGAACTGTAGATTTAATGCAATCCTAAATTCTAATAGAAATCCCAGCATGATTTTTCCTGTGGATATTGGAAAGTCAAATTCTGAAATTTAAGTAGAAATGCAAAGGGCTAAGAATAGCTAAGGTGATTTTAAAGTGCATAGCTGATTACTACATATCAAGGCCTGTTGTAAAGCAACAGTAATCAAGACAATATGATACTGGCACAAGAATAGATAATAGACCTAAAAAAAATACATAAACATTCAAGAAATAGATCATCAACTGATTGATGACAAAGATATGGTCTTTTCAATAAATAATTCTGTCTCACTGGACATTTTTTACATGTGAAAAAAATGAATCTGGACCTCCTTCACACCAGAGACAAAAATAAATTCTAGATGTGAAAGGTAAAACAATACATCTTTTAGGTAAAAAAGTATGATATCTGAATGTCCTTGGAGTAGGAAAAGATTTTGTAACCAGAACACAAAGAGAATAAAAATGAAAAAATGGCATATATTAAAATTAAGAACTGTTATAAAAATATTTGCAAACCATATATCTGATAAAGAGTTAACATCCAAAATACACAACTCCTGCAGCTCAATAGGTAAAAAAGGAATACAATAAAAATGGGCAAAGTACTTGAACAGACATTTCTCCAAAGAAGACATACAATAACCAACAGGTATATGAAAAGATGCAAATGAAAATGACAATGAGATATTACCTCACATCTGATAGGGTGGCTAATATAAAAAAAAAAGGTAAGTGCTAGTTAGCATCTGGAGAAACTATAACCCTTATACAGGCATACATTAAATATTGCAGGTTCAGTTCCAGATCATAACAGTTAAGAAATACCAAAATAAAGTGAGTCTCTCTCTCTCTCTCTCTCTCTCTCTCTCTCTCTCTCTCTCTCTCTCCAAGATATGATCTATAGTTTTTGGTAGATTTTTTTATTTTATGACAGTGGGCCCTGTTTTCAGCAAGCATATATAGTTTTTCCTCACAAAATGGCAAACGTTTGACTACTTATTCAATTTTTCAGTGACTAATACCTTCATAGTTTATTTCTTTCAACTACAGGAGAGCTAATATTCTGGTGTAACATTCAATTAAACAAACAAACAAACAAACAAAAAAACCCCACAGCAAGTGGTATCCAAGCTAGTATTATAGTTCAGGGGCTCTCCAAGTTTCATGTAATGCTTATTAAGTCATGTTTCAATTAGTGCATCATTTCATATTCCCTGATGTCTCATGCAGATGCAAAATGTTTAAGTTAAGGAGATTCTGTTTATAAGAACTCCAAATTGCATTTGAGCATAAATTCCAGGAAGCAGATTCACCATAAAAATAAAAAAGGATTTTATAAAAAGAGGGTTATGCAGTTAGGTATATCTAGGGTCACACTGACTGCATTTTTCCCTATTCCCTGAGGGTATTTGCAAATGGTCCAGAAAACGAGGTGCATAGCTCATTGTATGAAAATCTCAACTATGATCAAATGGACTTGGAGTGTATCTCAGATTTAGAAGCAATATTTTTTCTCTTCCTCTATTATTCTTTGTAGTGCTGGCTAGGTGAACCTTTACATAGCCCACAAAATTTAAGTCAATTCAATGTAGCAGGTGACTCATAAATACTCTATCAAATTCACTTTTTTAACTTATTTATGCTTATAAGTTTCTATTTTTAAGGCTTCATATCTTCAACATCTGTTGGTGTATTTGCTGAAAAATAGTTATAAAAAGCATAACATTTCAAGACAAATGAGATACTTAATATTTAAGGTAATAGAAATATGTGTTAAATACTTGACCAACATGAAAATACATAGAGCAATATTAGCATGACAAGATTAAAATTTTTTAGTTATTGGTTTAAACTAGCAAAAACAGGGACATGTGGTAGTAAAGATTTTCTAATGTATCCACAAGCAACATATGTACACATGACATACTGAGTACTAGTAATCTTGTCAATCTGAACTGTACACAGTTTGCTAATGCTCAATTTCATAATTAAAAAAAATATTATAGCTTGCTGATAAAGGCAAAACCATAATAAAGTCAGTTGTCTATGATTTCCTAATTGTGGGATTCAAACCAATATATCCACATAGCCAATACTTACCATACATTTGAGGAGAAGGCAGTAGTTTTCAGATACTTGACACACACACATATGCACAAACTCCTTCTCTTTTTAAAAACAATGGAAATAACCAGGTAGCTTTATGATGGCACTTGTCAACCACTGTAATGTTTTGTTTGTTAAAAAAATTATCTTTTTATAACACAACTAATATATTTTTTGCCCCTGTAACTGATCTATGAGATCCATGAGAAAAAGAACTTTAAATCCATGAGTGAACTATGCAAATAGGATATATAACAAAAACCCTCATAGTATTAGTAGCATCATAGAATTGTTTTTGGTAAATTTTATTGTCATTACAACAGTGAATCATAGTATAATATATTAAAGAGCATCTTGAATAAAATTGTGTCTCACTCCTGTCACATAAATATTTTCTAATCAGAATTAATTACTTTATACTTTTCTAATTAATCAGGGAAAGTATTTTAGAAATACTAGAAAACATGTACATACACTTACTCTTTTAACACTGATATTCTAAACTGAATATGATTTATATAAATAGAATATTTCTTTCATGAATAGTACAGAGAGACAGACACTAGGTATGATGATAATGTGGTGAATTTTAATATTTCACAAATTTGAAAGAAAATAAGTATGTTACTATGTTTTTGTAGTTAAAATGTTGTTCATTAACAAACTATTATATGATACATTTTCTCAAACTGGTGCAGTTAGGACAAATATTTGTCATGGTTAGTTTCAGAGAACAGAACCCAATGAGTAGTGCCAGCTGAACAAGATTTAGTAGAGGGTGTGAAATGGCTTGCTGAAAATTGAGGAGGCCTAAGGCAGACTCTAGGTTGAGCTCCCAGTGACACCTATAAGAGCCACACTCTTGAACTGGGCTGCCAAAGGGCTCCCATGACCATGTTTACCTGGGAAGCTGCTTGAGCACTCCCAGCTCCATGCTACCTCTGTTCTAGTTCCCACCAGCAGAGTAGATGTCTCATGTCACCTCACTCCCATTTACTTCAGGTCCAAATTCTAGTCTTGCATGAACACATCTGATGGCAGACATGAGACTGAGAAGTTTAGCTTTTAAATTTCTTGCCTTTGTAGCACACACATGCACATTAGAAAATATATTCAACAAAACAATATATACAATATGCCACAGAAAGAATAATGCATAGAACAAACAAATTAAATAACCTTTAAAGCATAAATTTGTGTAGCCCAATGGAAGACAGCATGGAGATGCCTCAAAAAATTAAAATAGAGCTACCTTATGACCCAGCTAAATCCACTTCTGGGTATTTATCTGAAGAAATCCAAAACACTAATTTAAAAAGATATATGCATCGTATGTTCATTGCATTATTATTTACAATAGCCAAGATATGGAAGTAACCTAAATGTCCATCAGTAGGGAAGAGGATAAAGAAGATGTGGTACATGTATACAATGGAATATTACTCAGCAAAAAAAATGAATAAAATCTTACCATTTGCAAAGACATGGATGGAGCTAGAGGGAATGATGCTAAATGAAATAAATCAAACAGAGAAAGACAAATACTACAGGATTTAACTTATATGTGGAATCTAAAGAACAATATAAATAAATAAATATATAGATTCATAGACACATATAGATTCATAGATACAGAGAACAAACTAGGATTACCAGATGGGGAGGAGGTTGGGGGGCTTTGTGAAAAGGTGAAGGGATTAAGAAGTATAAATTGGTAGTTACAAAATAGTCACAGGATGTAAAGTACAACAGATGGAATATAGTCAATAATCCTATATAATAAAAGCCTAATATGCTAAGTGTTTGGTCGTCCAGTCGGCCATTCAAGCAATCAAATGATATGCTAATGATATGCTAAGGCTGCTCAACCACTCTCTATGATGTGCATTGACCATCAGGGAAAAAAAAGTCAACTGGTCAACCAGTTGCTATGACGTGTACTGGCCATCAGGGGGCAGATGCTCTGACCAGTAAGTTAGCTTGCTGCTGGGCTCCGGCCTATTGGGACTGAGTGAGATGGGCCGAACACGTCCGTGAGCCCTCCTGTGGTTCCTCACTGGCTGACCAACCTGCTATGTCCCTCCCTGGCCCTGATTGTGCACCAGTGGGGTCCCTAAGCCTAGAGCCTGTACCCTCTCACAATCTGGGACCCCTCAGGGGATGTTGGAGAGCTGGTGGAACGATCGGTCACTATGACACACACTGACCACCAGGGGGAAGATGCTCAACACAGAAGCTGCCCCCTCATGGTCAGTGCACTCCTACAGGGGGAGTGCTGCTTAGCCAGAAACCAAGCTTATGGCTGGTGAGCACAGCAGCTGTGGCGGGAACCTCTCCTGCCTCTGCGGCAGTGCTAAGGATGTCCGACTGCTGTCTTAGGCCTGCTCCCCATCTAAGCCAGCAGTCGGACATCCCCCAAGGGCTCCTGGATTGCCAGAGGGCACAGGCCGGGCTGAGGGACCCCTCGAGTGCACGAATTTCATACACTGGGCCTCTAGTATTATAATAACTATATATGATGTAAGGTGGGTACTAGAATTATAGGGGAGTTCACTTTATCTTTCATAATAAAAGTGTAATATGCTAATTAGACCAGATGTCCTTCCAGATGCGAGGGAAGCCTGGGTCCCGGGTACCAGAGGGAAGCCAGTGCCAGCAGCCAGGGGAAGGAAGGCCTACTCTTGCACGAATTTTGTGCATTGGGCCTCTAGTAAGTTATATAAATTTCTAACCTCTGTGCTATACACCTGAAGCTAATATAAAACAATATTGAATGAGAGAGAGTAAGGGAGAGGGATAGAGAAACATCAATGTGAGAGAGAAACATTGGTTGAACCCAAACCCTGGGTATGTGCCCCAACTGGGAATCGAACCAGCAACCATTTGGTAGGACAACACTCAACTAACTGAGCCACACCTGGTAATATTCTTTTTGGAATTCTCTGTTTCTTTTCTTTTCTGAACTCATTTAATTTCCATCTAGCTTTTAAGGGTGAATATCAGGAATTTCATAAAATCATAAAAACACTGAAGACCAGGCTGAAAAGTGAACAAAACACAAGGGTTAGACAGTTTACACTACAGCAAATATGAAACTGGAGGAACAATTTTTGCCATGATCTCCCTAATGCTGCAGGGAAACTTTCATTCCAATAATCTCTCTCTCTATTTTTAAATAATGTTTTTATTGATTTTTAGAGAGGAAGGGAGAGTGATAGAGGGATAGAGAGATATGAGCCCACAACCTGGGCATGTGCCCTTGACAGGAATCGAACTTGGGACCCTTCAGTCCCCAGGCCTATACTCTATCCACTGAGCAAGACCAGCTAGGATGTGGGGGCACTACTTTAAAGACTATGTACAATAGGAGATTCCCCAGAAGGAGGTTTTGCCCACTTTTTAATGTGTCTCCTGACTCTCTAATATGATCATAAGGCTTTACTTTGTATTTTTCTCATTTAGAAAAATTTTAGACATATTACAGTTGTCTGTATACATTCATTGAATTAATTTAAATAATAAGATTTTATTCTTAAGCTTCTCAGAGTTTATGCTCATCAAACATTCACTGGTGGATTTAGTGTCAGAAAATAAATACTATAAAAGGGTGGCAGAAGGAATGAATTCAGAACTGCTAAATGTCTTCTATGCAAAATCACAGTTATTAAGAGTAGAGATTAAGTGATTAACTGTGGCCTGTCTCACTTATGTTTTCAACTTTCAGTTTTCATCCACCCTTCCCTGCTCTTCCTTCAATGATTTTACACTTCACTCTCTGTGGGCAAGTACCTCTACAATCAAAAGCATTACCTCTCTTTGTTTCCACCAGCACTCCCTTTTTCACTCAAATCTGCTACTCATAACCACATTTACTCAGAAACCTTCACCAGGTTCTTTCAGCTTGGAACACTCTTGTCCCACATTCCCTCTTGCTTTACGAGTTTTCTTCAGGTCTGTTTCAATCATAGAAAGCTTATATGACAATTTTATTTAAAAATCATTGCTTTTACCATCTCTTATTAGTCATTATCTATTCCTTGCTCCCTCAATTATTTTTCTTTGTAGTTTTATGACCATCTGACATATTATATATGTTCATTGCCTCAATCCCCCCAGGCCTTCACCAGAATATATGCCTCAAGTGAACAAGCATTTTTCTGTTCAGTTCTGTGGTTGGTTCACTTGTAGCCCATGAATCATGTCTGGATTGCCATTTTTGTACAGCCGGCAAGCTCAGAATGTACTAGTACAGATGAACATTTGGAATCAATTTGATTATAGAATGCTAATTTTGAACTTAAATCAAGCAAAATGTTATCTTTTCTAGAAAATAACTTTATTTGCATTAGTATTCCTATATTACAAAAAAATGTGCTCATATTTATTATTATACTTTTAATTTCATCAATAAAAATTGTGGAAATTTATTTTCTCTTTTGTTGTGTAAGTACTTACATCCTAGATTTTGCTCCATGGCTCACAAAGCCTAAAATATTTATTATCTGAGCTTCTACAGATAGTTTACTGACCTCTGGATAAGTTCATAGCTGTATTACCAACATCTACAGCAGAACCTGGTATAAGGAAGGTCCTCAAAAAGTTTGTTAAATTAATTAATAAATGAATTAGTGCTGGAGCTCTTAGAAGGAATAGCTTATGGAGAATGGTCTGAGAAGAGATTCAAGCATAGTTTTGAATCATATATAAGATTGGCTGTCAGATTCAGAGACAAGCGAAGGGGATCAAAAGAGTGGGCGAAATTCAGGCAGAAAATGAAAGACCTAGAGATTCCCCAGCTCAGAGAAGCAAGCTTATCATTTACTAGAGGTCCAATGCACAAAATTCATGCAAGGGGCTTGGCTTTCACAGCCTCTGCCCTCGCAGCCTTGGCTTCATCTGGAAGGTCATCCGGAAGGACGTCGGGAAGGTCTTTCTGCTGTTTAGTCTAATTAGCATATTATGCTTTTATTATTATATATTTCCCTTTTATATCATGGTGTAGTAGCACATGAAATCAAGTAGAAAGTAGTGAGTAAGAACATCTTCTTACAGTTAGACCCTGGTTAGAGTCCCAGCTCTGCCACTATCAGCTGTAGGATATTGGGCAAAGTAAGCTCTCAAAGTCTCTGTTTCTTCATCAGTTAAATTAGAGTAAAACTAGTAACTACCTCCTGGTATTGAGAGATTCAAATGAAAATAATGGAAAGCACAGAGAACAAATTAAAACTAGCTATAAATGTTGTATTGCTTTACATGTCTTTTGTTGCATTTTTTATTTGTTCACTCACTAATTATAATAATGGAGCATGGAGTCTAAGTTGAGTAAAGGGAACTGATAACATGGAAGATGGACACTCTAAGGTGATAGGATCAATGGTTTGATTGTCCTGGTAGGTTAGGTAATGATTGGCGTTTGGGTGCCAGTTGGAAAGAAAGCTTGTGATCAAGGAGTGAGAATGTTGAGATTAATATTGAGTGCAATTATTGGTAATGACAAGGTCTAGGGTAACGCTGTCCAACAGAAATACAATGCAAGCCACCTATGTAATTTTAAGTGTTCTAGTTGCTACATAAAAATAAAAAATAAGAAATAACATTAATTTTAATAATATGTTTTATTTAACATGTAATCAATAAAAATTATTAATAAAATATATTGTATTTTCTTTTTCATCCTAAGTTTTTGGAATCTGGTATATATTTTGTGTTTATAGGACATCTCAAGTAGAAAGTTAAAATTTTATCAGAAATACTTGGTACATATTTAGATTTCAGAACATTTACAATTAAAAAGTAAATTTACATACCCAAGTTGATTCAAAATTCTTAAAAGTTTTCAATAGCTAAATCAAAAATCATGATAAAAAATACATTTAAACCCAGCCATTGTGGCTTAGTGGTTGAGCACTGACCAAGAAGTCACCAGGTGGATTCCTTGTCAGGGCACATGCCCCAGTTGTGGGCTGGATCCTTGGTGGGGGTTGTGCAGGAGGCAGCAGATCAATGTTGATGTTTCCCTCTCATTATTGTTTCTATAGCTTCCTCTCACTTCCTCTCTCTCTAAAAAAATGAAAAAATATTTAAAAATACGTTTAAATTAATTAAAATTAAATAAGATTTAAATTGTTCAATTACACTGGTCACATTTCCAATGCTCAATAGTACACATAAGCAGTGCCTATCATATTGGATGGTACAGGTCTAGGTGTGATCTTTAGAGTTAGTAGCTGAAATAAGGTAAATGGCACAATCATTAGAGAAGATGAGGTCAAGGAACAGAGAGTCCAGGGTATGAGAAGGTTCATTTAATTGGATAGGGAAAGTGCCAAGGTTTATGATGGCTGTATGGTAAAGAGTGGCCATGACTCAGGAATTATAATAGGAAAATGAGGAGTAGTGTAGCTTGACAGATGACCCACAGCAAGCTGTGGGAATTTACATAGGAGTGAAGAAAGGAGAGTGATTTGGAAGTAGAGATTGGGAACAAAGAATAAGAAGGCATATGCTCCAACACCAGCCAAGTGAAAAGGGAGGCAAGAGAGTGAAGGGACCCTTTAGAAAACAAATTGAGTCTAAAAGGGATATTTTTGATAAGTGTGAAGTAGAATCTCATTGTGGTTTTGATTTGCATTTCTCTAGTGACTAATCACGTTGAGCATTTTTTCATGCTTTTATTTACCAACTAGGGGCCCAGTACATGAATTCGTGCACCTTGAAAGGAACTGTGGGCCATGAGGCTGTGGTGGGCATAGGGGCGGGTCTCGGTTCATCCTCCACACCCCTCCCTGGCCCCTCCCACCACAGCCCCTGGTCCCCTCTCTGCTAGCACCCTGCTCCTGCCACTGCCGCTGCTCCCACATGCTGACGGCACTGGCCCCGCTTGCACCCACTGATGGCATGGAACGATTTGGGACAGCGCCATCAGCAGGTGCGAGCAGCAGCTACTGCCCTGATTGCCCCTCAGGAGCAGGGGGAGGTGGAGAAGCCCTCAGGGGCAATTGGGGCTGGCAGCCACCTCTCGCAACCGCTGCTGGTGCCAGCCCCACTCGCACCCGCTGACAGCACTGAGCAAAGAATTTTCAGTAACCATCAGAGGCTCGCCCCAATGACAGCGATCGGCGCCCCGCCTTGACCTGGCACCCCTGCTCACCTGCTCCACCATCCCACCACAGCCAATGCCTGCCATGTTCCGTGTTCTGCTGCCTGCTGCCGACGCCCGCCATGTTCCGCGCACACCCCCTGGTGGTCAGCACAAGTCATAGCGACCAGTTGTTCCGCTGTTCAGTCTATGCATATTAGGGTTTTAAATCTTATTTAATATAGATTGTATATTTGTCTATCCTAGTTCTTTGTACATTTTGAAAATAAGCATCTTAGTTTTTTGTTGTTGAATGGTAGTTTTTTATATATTCTGAATATTAAACCCTTATGAGAATTATGATTTGCAAATGTTTTTTTCCCATTTAATGGGTTGTCTTTTCACACTCTTAATAGTTTCTTTTGGTATACCAAAATTTTAATCTTAGTGAAGTCCATTTTATCTACTTTTTCTTTTGGTGTCCTATTTAAGGAACCATTGCCAAATCTAAGAACATGCAGATTTTTCCCTATGTTTGATTTTTTTTTCTAAGAGCTCTATAGTTTTAACTCTTAAATTTAGGTCTTTGATCCATTTTGAGTTAATTCTTACATATTGTGTAATGTATGGGTTCAACTTTATATTTTGCATGAGGTTGTCCAGCTTCTCCAGCTGGACTGTTGAAGAGAAAGTTCTTTCCCAACTGTATGGTTTTGGTACCCTTGTTGAAATCAATTGACCATAGTTATGAGGTTCTATTTATGGGCTCTCAATTCTCTTCCATTGGTCTATGGGTCTATCATTATGCCAGTACCACACTGTTTTGATTATTGTAGATTTGTAATAAGTTTGAAGTCAGGGAACACGAGTGCTCCAACTTTGTTTTTACCCCAGATTGTTTTAGTTATTTTGGGTCCCTTGAAATTTCATATGAATTTTAAGATGGGCTCTTCCATGTCTACAAAAATTACTATTGGGATGTTGATAGGAATAGCATTGAATTTGTATAACACTTTGGGTAGTCTTATAATTTTTTAAATGTGAAGTCTTTCAACCTGTGAACATGGAACATTTTTCCATTTAGGTCTTCTCTAATTTCTTTCAACAATGTTTGTAGCTCACAATAGATGAGTCTTGTGCCTCCTTGATTAAATATCTACCTAAGTTCTTTCTTTTTATTGCAAATTATATTCTTAATTTTCTTTTTAGAATATTTGTTGTAAGTGTATAGAAATACAAAACACATTTTCATGTGGGCTTTGTATCCTGAAACTTTGCTGAGTTTGTTTATTAATTCTGCTATTTGTGTGTGTGTATGTGTGTGTGTGTGTGTGTGTGTGTGTGTGCTGATTAGTTAGCTTTTCTACATATAAGAACATGCTACCTGTGGGTAAAGATACTTTCTTTCCTATTTGAATACCTTTTATTTATTTTCTTGCCTAATTGCTCTGACTAGAATTTTCAGGACTATGTTGAAGAGAAGTAGTAAAAGCAGGCATCCTTGTCTTGTCCTGATCTTAGGGAAAACCTTTCAGTCATTAACTATTGAGTATGATGTTTACATAATTTTTTTTCAGTTTAGATTATTTCATGCACTTCTAACACTACTGCCATTTATTTATTTTTATTTTTTGGTTCTACTTTCTGAGGTCTCTTTTTAGAAAGTCATCATATGTTAGTTTTCTGTTCTGTGCTTTCCAAAATGATAATCTTCATTTCTGTCATTTTCATGTCTATGTTCATATCCTCATTATTCTAGGAGAACGTTCTTAATTTTGTTTTACATGTTACTGATTCCATTTTTTCAGGATTGGTTCAACTCTGTTCTTTCTCCAGTATGGAGTCTTATTTTGTCATTGAACTTTTAATTTTCTTGTGTTCAGTCTATGCTGTACATATTGTCCATTTTTCCTGGCTGGTTCTCTTGTTTATTTTTCTTTTTTTAAAAATTTCTTTATTGGTTAAGGTACTATCTATCTATCCATATTCCATTCCCAAATTTACCATTCCCAGTATAACTGTTTTATAACCCTTATGCCATCAGCTGATGTTTTGCATGTTCATAGTTCTTTATTAAATTAACTCTATTTTTAAAATTTTTAAAATATTTTTCTTCTGCACCCCTCCCCGCTCCACCCAACTCTATTTTTTTAAAATATTTTTATTGATTTCAGAGAGAGGAAGGGAGAAAGAGAGAGAGATTGAAACATCAATGTTGAGAGAGATCATTGATTGGCTGCCTCCTGCACGCCCCCTACTGGGGATTGAGCCCGCAACCCAGGCATATGCCCTTGCCCAGAATCAAACCCAGGACCCTTCAATTCACAGGCTGAGGCTCTATCCATTGAGCCAAACCAGATAGGGCTAACTCTATTTTTTTTATTGCAACAACTTAACAATAGAAAAAGCACTATAATAATGTATATTATATTTATTTTGCATACTACTTTCAGTAGAGCAACTACTATACAGCTGGCAGCCTCAAAACATCTGCTATTGAAAGAAAGTAGCATATTTTAAAATCTTAATTTGTTTGTACCCAGAGGACAGTTGAAATTAGTCCAATAATAACAGTTAAAACATGATAATTGATCTTCAGTGCTGCAGGGCTCATAATAACATTTGTTATAATGTTGGGTTTAGAACTTAATGCATAAAATAATGGGAAAATAAACAGTGAGTCACAGGGAGCAAAGCCAATTTGTGAGGTAAATAAAAGTCCTAGAGAAATAAGAGATCCATAATAAGATCCAAAAATGCTTAAATTGGTGATAACATCATAATTTCTGGTTTATAGAAGAAAGAATTTTAAACACTTTTGAAGATTTACAAACAAGATTAGTCAGGTTACTATAGAGACTGCTGAATACGGTAAGTATAAGAACATTTCATATCAATTATACTTGGTTTTGATGCCCACATTCCATGATGGTGACCAGGAAACAGCAGGATAATAAAGCTATGTTGTTTACTTTTTAGTTTTAGTTCTTGGATTCATTGTTAGCTATTGTGAAATATATTATTTGTAAAAATGACATTAGATTATTTAAAACACATATACCTTGAGCATTTATAATACAGTCATATAAGAAAAGGGGAAACACTAGTACACCCGTCATTTTTTTTTAACAATTTGTAACCAAAACTTTAATCCCAAGGATTCTCACAAAACATATTACAAATGACAGCATGAAAAAAACTTTTGCACAGTAACTCAAAGTTCAGCTCTACAATGTACCCTTAAACTAGCAGGACACTGGTATCTTGAGTAGTATCAAACTTCCAAGTGAAGAATCTTACCAATAGCCATGTATTCATATATAGCAATCACTTAAGAAATTTATGACCGAAAACAAAGGTAAACTAACTTTCTTAAAACTTCTTAGATTCTACACTAACTGGACAACATCTGCCCAGTGTAAAGACTGGTTGGATTTTTTTCCTCTTCTAATCTAGTTTAAGGGTGCAGCTTTAATTTTTAGCTGCTGGCTTGTGTTCACAGCAGCTTTTGAAGACTGCCTGTCCAACAGCTGCATCATATTAAGTCACAGTTTTGGAAAGTCTTACATCCAATTTTGCCAGTTTTGTTTTCACAATATTCCACATTACACTTTAGCTGGGCAGAAGTTAAGAGGTTTATTATCAGTCTACACAAGACTGAAGTTCAAAGCAAATTCAATTTTGCTTAAGGGAACATTGTAAAGTAACAATTCTTGATATTACATGCCTCATATGATCCATTTCAAACCATAGAGAATTACATCTTTGTGTGTCACTGTTCCAAGACAAACAAATGTGAACAGCTAAAACATCTTAAAAATGCACCAAGCTTATGAAGTCTCAAACAAAACATAAATTTTCTGTACATACACCTGTCAAATGAAGTTATTTACTGTACACCACTCATCTGCAAACTGGTCATCTATTTCCTTTCATTTGACCTAGATCGGCCCCGAGACCTAGAGAAGGATTGAGACAGCTTATGATTTCTCTCCCGAGACAGTGATCTCTCTCTTCTCCTATCTCTGGACAGGGACCTGCTCCAGCTACAGGAGAAGCTTCTCTGTCTTGGAGATCTGCGGCGAGGTGGAGGACTCCTTTGCCTATAATCATCTTGAGGGCGATGACCCCAAGAGGGAGGCGGGCCTTGATTTCAACTTCTCTTTTCACCATTCGACAGTTCCACTCATACTCGGCAGCCACATAGTGTTCTCCCATCTAGCTCTCGGACAGCATCGGCTGCAGATATTCGGGGTCTTTTTTTATTCCAGATGAATTTTTGGAGAGTTCGTTCTAGATCTTTGAAGTAGGCCATTGGTATTTTAATGGGAAGTGCGTTGAATTTATAGATTGCTTTGGGTAGTATGGACATTTTAATGATGTTGATTCTACCAATCCAAGAACATGGTATGTTCTTCCATCTCTTTATGTCTTCCTCTATCTCTTTTTTCAACGTCCTGTAGTTTTCTGAGTAGAGGTCTTTTACCTCTTTAGTTAAGTTTATTCCTAGGTAGCTTAATTTTTTTGGTGCGATGGTAAATGGGATTGTTTTTATAATCTCTCTTTCTGAAAGTTCACTATTGGTGTATAGAAATGCCTCAGATTTCTTGGCATTAATTTTGTATCCTGCTACTTTGCCAAATTCATGTATTAAGTCTAGTAGTTTTTTGATGGAGTCTCTAGGGTTTTGTATGTATAATATCATGTCGTCTGCAAATAAGGACAGTTTTACTTCCTCTTTTCCAATTTGGATGCCTTTTATTTCTTCTTCTTGTCTAATTGCAATGGCTAATACTTCCAGTACTATGTTGAACAGGAGTGGTGAGAGTGGGCATCCCTGTCTTGTTCCTGTTTTTAGGGGAAATGGTGTTAGTTTTTGTCCATTGAGTATGATGTTGGCTGTGGGTTTGTCATATATGGCTTTTATTATGTTGAGGTATGATCCTTCTATTCCCACCTTGCTGAGAGTTTTTATCAAAAATGGGTGTTGGATTTTGTCGAATGCTTTTTCTGCATCAATTGATATGACCATGTGGTTTTTTTCTTTCAATTTGTTTATGTGATGTATTACGTTTATTGATTTACGGATGTTGTACCATCCTTGCATTCCTGGGATAAATCCTACTTGGTCATGGTGTATGATCTTTCTGATGTACTGTTGGATCCGATTTGCTAAGATTTTGTTGAGGATTTTGGCATCTATGTTCATGAGGGATATTGGCCTGTAATTCTCTTTCATTGTGTTGTCTTTATCTGGTTTTGGTATTAGGGTGATGCTGGCTTCATAGAATGAGCTTGGAAGTGTTCCTTCCTCTTGAATTTTTTGTAGTAGTATGAGGAGGATAGGTTTTAGTTCTTCATTGAATGTTTAGTAAAACTCCCCTGTGAAGCCGTCTGGCCCCAGGCTTTTGTTTGCTGGAAGCTTTTTGATGACTGCTTCAATTTCTTACATAGTTATTGGCCTATTGAGATTTTTAGATTCTTCCTGATTAAGTTTTGGAAGGTTGTATTTTTCTAGGAATATGTCCAAATTTTCCAGGTTGTCTAGTTTGTTGGAGTAGAGTTGTTCATAGTATTTTCTAACAATCCTTTGTATTTCTGTGGGGTCTGTTGTTATTTCTCCCTTTTCATTTCTGATTTTGTTTATTTGGGTCTTCTCTCTTTGTTTCGTGGTGAGCCTGGCTAGGGTTTCATCAATCTTGTTTATCCTTTCAAAGAACCAGCTCTTGGATTTATTGATCTTTTATATTGTTTTTTTTGGTCTCTATGTTGTCTATCTCCGCTCTGATATTTATCATTTCTTTCCTTCTGTTTACACTGGGTTTTTCTTGTTGCTCTCTTTCTAACTCTTTGAGTTGTACGGTTAAGTAATTTATTATCATTGTTTCTTGTTTTTTGCAGTAGGCTTGTAAAGCTATGAACTTCCCTCTCAAGACTGCTTTCGCTGTATCCCATAGGTTTTGGATTGTTTTGTTTTCATTGTTGTTTGTTGCCATGATGTTTTTTATTTCTTCTTTGATCTTTCTGGTAACCCATTCATTGTTTAATAGCATACTATTTAGTTTCCATGTGTTTGATTTTTTTGGATTGTTTTTATTGTAGTTGATTTCCAGTTTTATGCCATTGTGATCTGAGAAGATGTTTGATATGATTTCAATTTTCTTGAATTTGAAGAGTCTTTGTCTGTGACCCAATATATGGTCTATCTTTGAAAATGACCCATGTGCACTTGAGAAGAATGTATATTCTCAATTTGTTATTGGGATGAAATGTTCTGAAGATGTCAATTAATTCCATCTGATCTAGTGAGTCATTTAGGATTGATGTTTCTTTGTTGATTTTTTGTTTAGAGGATTTGTCCAATGGTGATAGTGTGGTGTTAAAGTCCCCTACTATGATTGTATTGCTGTCAATCTCTCCCTTGATCCCCTCCAGAAGTTTTCTTATGTATTTGGGTGCTCCTATATTGGGTGCATATATATTTACCAGAGTTATTTCTTCTTGTTGGATTGCTTCCTTTAGTATTATGAAGTGGCCTTCTTTATCTCTTTTTATGTCCTTCACTTTGAGATCTAATTTGTCAGATATAAGTATTGCTACCCTGGCTTTTTTTTTTCACTTCCATTCGCCTGAAAAACCTTTTTCTGTCCCTTCACCATCAGTCTGTGTGCGTCTTTTTTTCTGTGGTGGGTTTCCTGTAGACAGCAGATATATGGGTCATGTTTTCTTATCCACTCAGTTTCCCCTTGTCTTTTGATTGGGGCTTTTAATCCATTTATATTTAAAGTTATTATTGATAAATACTAGTTTGTCGCCATTTTTATTCTTTACCCCTGTGTTCCTTCTTCGTTTCCTATTTTTTCTTTTTACAGTAGACCCTTTAGCATTTCTTACATTGCTGGTTTGGTGGTAATAAATTATGCCTGTTTTTCTTTCATATGCCGGCTGTTTCTTTGTCTCCCCATGATCTCTCTTTTCTAGGTGTTTGGTTATGTAGTTATCTCTCTGCTGCATTGATTTAAAGGCAAAAAATACAACACAACAAGGCACAAAGCACAAGGCACTGAAAACAAATGCATTCACGATACTAATAACCCCAAATAAAGGTGACCACCAGATCAAAGAGAATTAGGGGATAAGGAAGAAAGAAGAGAAAAAGAAAAAAGTGAAAAAAAGAAAAAAAAGGAGTGCAAAAATGAAATTGGGAAAAGGGGAAAAAAAGTAAGAAAGAAAAGAAAGAGAATGAAATAGAAGAGGGGAAGAAACTATTTATATGTTGGGAAAACTCCAATAGAACAGCCACTAATCCCAACAAATTCCAGCAACAGAATGCAAACTACAAAAAACAATTGATATCAAGTGAGGAGAGGGAAAACAGGAGAAAAAAACAAACAAACAAAAACAGAAAAGAAAACAAAAACAAAAACAAACAAACAGAAAAATAGAAAGAAAAAGCAAAACAATCTCACAAACAATCATAAAAAAACACCCAGTATACTGAACAATCAAGTAAACAACAACCAAATGACAGAGAGAAAAAAAATTTGCATAGTGAAGAAAGAGAAGAGAGATGTGTATATGTATTTAGAGCAGGGGATTGGAAATTAGATATATAAGTAGGGTGAAATTTTAACAGGGGTAAAAAGAAGGAATAGGGAAAATCTAAAGCTGGAATAGGGTAAGAGAAACAGGACAACAAAAGGGGAAAAGTGAGGAGGAGAGTTTTGGTGTAAAGGTAAAGTTGAGGTAGAGTAAATTGATGCTAAAGGAAAGATGAAAATAGAATTTAGAACACTAATCCCAAAATAAGATAAAGA
>NW_005354272.1:842753-843334 GCF_000412655.1 Myotis brandtii | reverse complement strand
GGTGTATATGGATTTAGAGCAGGGGATTGGAAATTAGATATATAAGTAGGGTGAAATTTTAACAGGGGGTAAAAAGAAGGAATAGGGAAAATCTAAAGCAGGAATAGGGTAAGAGAAACAGGACAACAAAAGGGGAAAAGTGAGGAGGAGAGTTTTGGTGTAAAGGTAAAGTTGAGGTAGAGTAAATTGATGCTAAAGGAAAGATGAAAATAGAATTTAGAACACTAATCCCAAAATAAGATAAAGAAAAATATAATGATAATGAAAATATAAAAATAAAATAACATTTTTAAAAAAAGGTAAAATGGTACTAGTAATAATACTGGTTAAAATAAAAATGTAGTAATTAAAAAGGTAAAATCAGGTGATGAAAAAAGAAAAAAAATTAGTTTCTTAAGGAAAGGGTGAAAAAATAAAAAATAAATAAAAATGTGCAGTAGTGAAGGTCCTTCAGTTCCTCTACTCTTCTGTTTGACATGCCTTAGTCCTGTCAGGTATTCAGGAGAGTTTTGAAGTTCCCTGCAATACACTGTTCCTCTGTGTTGTAAACCACAGTCCTGATTTTAAAGCAGGCAGTATTT
>NW_005354272.1:835417-842565 GCF_000412655.1 Myotis brandtii | reverse complement strand
GCTCTGATTCCCAGGTTCCACAAAAACAACTTTTCCCTGCAGTCTCTGCGAGTGACCCCAATTGGGCGATACTATGTATTGGGTTTAATAATCAAACGCAAAGATTTAAGGGGGAGAGAGAAAAAAAAGGGCCTGAGGAGGTGCACGAGCTCTCGCAACCCCCCACTGTCCAGCTCTGTGTGCAGTCTCTTCTGCACAGCCTCTCTCCCCTGGCACTAAGCAGCCGGTTCACTGGCAAAATCCGAGGCTGCCTTTTTGCACCCAGTCCAGCTATGGGCTTATTTTTAGCGTTCCCTTCTGGCGGCAGCCCTGTGAGACCCCTTCTGCACTCGCGGATCACACTGGCCCCAAGGGCAGCGGACCTCGTGGGGTGCAGACTACCCCCGCGCGTTCCTCTCTCCAACCTGAATTGCAAACCGCACCCTTATCATGGCGAAATCTTACCTTTCCATGAGGAGGAGCAGGGCTCCTCTGAGTCCACGTATTTGTGCTGCTTTAGATCCAGTGTTTCTGAGTCAGTAGCCGATTCCTGGATGCCGTGGTTGCAGGGTCTCTGGATGTATATGCTTCCGTAAACAGCCACTCAAGATAGCGCGGACTCCGCGGCTGAGCCAGCCTTTCCGGGAGAGTTTTCAGCCTCAGTCTCCAACAGTCCCCTTTCTCTGGGAGTCCTCTGCCTTTCCCAGCTGCAAACTGTCTCCCAGCTGAATTTCCTCTGCCTATTCGTGCTAGATGTTACTCGGTTCAGCTTCTCGCCCTATCTGCTCCGGGACAAGGCACGGGACACATCCGTCTATACCGCCGCCATTTTCTCCCCTCTCTCTTGTTATTTTGTTTCTCTTTTATAGAAGCCAAAATTTTTACAGTACATAGTACATTATTATTGCATTACAAATATAAAATGTATTTACATACATGAAGTCAAGTTGTTTTTTATAAGATTTTGTTGTGGATACTATAATACAACTTTCTATTTTAAATAAAAAGTTGATTTTTATTTTTTATTTTTTTAAAATATATTTTATTGATTTTTTACAGAGAGGAAGGGAGAGAGATAGAGAGTTAGAAACATCGATGAAAGAGAAACATCGATCAGCTGCCTCCTGCACATCTCCCACTGGGGATGTGCCCGCAACCCAGGTACATGCCCTTGACCGGAATCGAACCTGGGACCTTTCAGTCCGCAGGCCGACGCTCTATCCACTGAGCCAAACCGGTTTTGGCGATTTTTATTTTTTTTAAATTTGAAATCAGAAGGCAAGTTGGCATTCTATTTTAATTTTTAGTAAAAATTTTCACTATGCAATTCTGATCTCCATAGAGAGTGTTCCCTTTCCTCTTCCATTTTATTCTAATACCATGAACAAATGAAATGTGCAACAAACTACACATTTCAGCATGTACTACTACCTGGTTTCACTTGCACACATCCCAGGAAGCAACTTGTTATTGCCCGTCTTCATAGATTTTCTATGAATGAATGTAGTGGGCACATTTAGAGGAGTAGGAATGGGGAGGAGTTTCTGTGTGTGTGTGTGTGTGTGTGTGTGTGTGTAAAATAGTTTTCAGGCTAATAAAAAATGCAGCATCTTAACCTATACAGTAAAAGAAATTAATACTTGGTTTCCAGGTTGCTATGAATTATAGGTGTCTGAGTTAGAAAATAATATTTTTCCCATTTTAAAAAAAGTAGTTAATACTTATTGAAATGAAGACTAGATTGCTAAAAAATATAAAAAGAGCAATATTCCTTTTATAGTTTATGGATTCCCCCCCACCCAATTTTGATATTAGGTGTTTTTTATTTGGTCTTTTTTAAAACTTTATAGTTGAAAGTATGACATTTGTCCTCCTTTTTTCCCCCATTGACCTCTTTTATTATTTTTTAAAAATATTTTTGATTAAGTTATTACATATGTGTCCTTATCCCCACATTACCCCCCATACCCCCCTCTCATGCCCTTACTAACCTGTTGTCTGTGTCCATTGGTTAGGCCTATATGTTTGCATATAAGTCTTTTGGTTGATCTCTCCCCCATATCCCCACCTTCCCCTACCTTCCCTCTGAGGTTTGAAGATCTGATTGATGCATCTCTGTCTCTGGATCTGCTTTTGTTTACCAGTTTATGTTGTTCATTATATTCCATAAATGAGTGAGATCTTGTGATATTTATCTTTCTCTGACTGGCTTATTTCACTTAGCATAATGCTCTCCAGTTCCATCCATGCTGCTGCAAATAGTAAGAATTCCTTCTGTTTTACTGCAGTGTAGTATTCCATTGTGTAGATGTACCACAGGTTTTTATTTTTTTCCTTTGTTAATAGTTTATTAGCAGGTTAAAAAACTTTAATAAATTAATTAACAATAAATTACATACACATTTTAAAATGCCTTTATGTAAGTCTTGCCCTTACTATAACAAAATATACCAAATATTGTTTGAAAGTATTAAATGATGAATACCATAAATGACCTAAATTCTTCTACTGTTTTTTTTAAAAATTATTTTATTGCTTAAAGTATTACAAAGACTATATATATCTCCTTTTTTTCTCCCCTTGATGTTCCCCTAGCCTCCCATAACCCCCAGTGTCTTGTGTCCATTGGTTATGCTTATATGCATGCATACAAGTCCTTCGGTTGATCTCTTACCCACCCCCCCAACCCTCCCCAGCCTTCCCGCTGCAGTCTGACTTATTTAGATTTCCCAAACAATCCTCATTTCAAATATTCTATCCCATTGATTCTAAAAATATATACATATGTTATCAGACCCATGAGCCCTGACTATTAACCTGGAAATATGATCACCATACCCTGGAGGCATTCAGAATTTGACCTCTAAGGCTTGTTTCTGATCAACAAGACATGTGTCTACAGCTAACTTGGAGTGGCCAGTGGGCCGTTTTAGGAGGAAGGAAAGAAGACAGGGAAGAAGGGAGAAAGTAAGTAAAACAGGGTGGAAGAAAGAGAAGAAGGGAGAGAGAGAACCATATTCATTGAAAACATGCCAGGCTCTCTTTTCTGATCTCAATCTCTGTAACTGTGTCTAAGGTACGCATTAGCACCCCATTTTTTTGCTGAAGATAACTTGTGAGGTTATCCAATTAGCTCACAGTCACCCACTGGATAGGTAGTGGAGCAGATTTTAATCTCTAGTCGAACTTGACCTATAGCTTTGCTTTTGCCAATCCTCTACACTTTCTGTCAAGAAGGCAGAGGGCTCCCAGCTGGTTTTTCTTTTCAGGGAGACCTGTGAATGGCCTACAGCAGTTCTCAACCACCTTGAGGGTTTCTTAATATAGACTGCTAGGCCCCATGAGTCCCTGATTTAGTAGGTATGAAGTGGGGCTTGAGAATTGCATTTCAAACCACTTCCCAGGTGCTGCTGGTTAGGGACATTCTAATCTAGGCTTTACCCTTGCCTTTCCTGATACCTCATTCTTCCCAGTGGTCCCCATGCCACCCCATAAGTTTGGTTCCCTGCCTGTCTATAAGTCCTTTCTCAGTGGTTGGTATGTCTGAAATAAAGGATTTGGGGTCATGTAAGGAGCATTCCAAATGCCAGGCCTTGCCAATTCAGAAAAAAAATCTGAGGTGACAGCCTCTACCCAGTTTTACAGAGCCATACCACTTGTCTTCCTCTTCTTCTTGCCCTCTAGCTGAACAGTACCAACCCCAAATACTTATTTAATTAGCCTGGGTGGCTGGCAGAAATATGAGAGTTTTAATGGCAAGCAGCAGAAGCTGGAAAGGTTAAAAAAGAAAAAAATATATTGTTTTGTGAAGAATAGCAAATGTGCCAATTGCATGAGAAGTTTCACAGGACAATGAGGGACATGAGGGGGTTTTGCCTCTCTGTAAGTTATTCTTCAGTTGGTGCCTGCCCCCACCTCCTCAGAAGGTACCCTCTATCAACAGGTATGCATGGACAAAAGCAAAATCCATTCCTTCGTTCCCTTTAAGCACATACAAAATAGGCTGGGGTTTTATGCTCTTCCCTGAATAAACCAGATGTCTTTTAAATACAGCCCTGTAAACAGACTCTATCTTGCCCAAAGTGTTCAAGGAAAACATTTCTGTAAAGGTATGACCCAGGCTATTAAAACAACTTCTAGGAGTTACCAGGGTATACAACAAAAACTGGCTATTGGAAGAAACTCTGCAAATAACTCACTGAATTATCTTAGGTCTCTTTACCAGTATTAGTTTATCAGTAAAGTTACAGATGTGAATCACACAGATGACCTCTCAGGTACCTTCCAGTTCTGGCTTTCTGTTGAGGCTAACACTTCAGCTTTGCAAAGACAGAAATGTCATTATAGCAGCTTATTTCTTCTCACCCTCCTACATGCTCCATAGGATGGCTTTATTGTTCTCTGCTCAGGAAAATGAAAACTTGGAGCTGACTAGCCCCCTCCTGAGTCTCACTAAGGCATTGCTAGTGACACATTAAAACACAGGCCAGTTAGAGTGGCTGGGAAACTGAGGAATGGGTTTTCAACTTTGGCCCTTGACTGCCCCATTCAAAAGTCAACGGGGACCTTGGCTCTTTGTTCTCTCCATATAGCTCCTCAGAGAAATCATCTTTTTCATGACATCTGCTCTCAGTCACCTTTAGTCCCATATTTCTAATGGTCTGTTCCACACTTCACTGCATGGCCTGCTATCACTTCCAATAAAATATATGTTAATCTCATCATATGCCACCATTTCCTTTCTAATTTTTCCTGTTTCTGGTAACTCTTCTGGGACTGTTGTGTTCCTTCTCCCACCTCTCTTTCCCTCCCTCCCCCCCTCCTCATATGATCCTTTATCTTCATTTCCAATGCCCCATCCTAAGCCTGGCCCTTAAGTTGCCTCCAACCTAGCCTTCCTGCTGCCCACAGGTCTCTCTCCTCCTCAAGCTACTCCTTAGTTATGCATTTTTCAAAACTTCTTTGCTGGTACCACTATCCAGGCTCAAGATGTGATGTATCACGTTTATTGATTTGTGGATATTGTACCATCCTTGCATCCCTGGGATAAATCCTACTTGGTCATGGTGTATGATCTTTCTGATGTACTGCTGGATCCGATTTGCTTAGATTTTGTTGAGGAATTTGGCATCTATGTTCATGAGGGATATTGGCCTGTAATTCTCTTTCATTGTGTTGTCTTTACCTGGTTTTAGTATTCGGGTGATCTGGCTTCATAGAATGAGCTTGGAAGTGTTCCTTCCTCTTGAATTTTTTGTAGTAGTCTGAGGAGGATAGGTTTTAGTTCTTCCTAGAATGTTTTGAAAACTCCCCTGTGAAGCCGTCTGGCCCCGGGCTCCCATTGACCTTTTATATCCCACCCCACCCCATCCCAGGCCTTCACCACACTATTTTCTGTGTTCATAGTTTATGCATTTATATGCATACATGTTCTTTGGTTGAGCTCTTCCCATCCATCACCCTTCCTTCCCTCTGAGACTCGACAGTCTGTTCCATACTTCTATGCCTCTGGATCTATTTTGTTCATAAGATTCCACCTATGAGTGAGAGCATGTGGTACATGTCTTTCTCTGACTGGATTCTGTCACTTTGCAAAATACTCACCAGATCCTTCCATGCTGTCTCAAAGGGTAAGAGACCCTGCTTTTTTTACTTTTGCCTTCCATAGTATTCCCTGGTGTAAATGTACTACAGCTTTTTTATCCACTCATGTACTGATAGGTATTTGGGCAGTTTCCAGATCTTAGCTATTGTGAATTGTGCTGCTATAAACATAAGGGTGAATGCATTCTTTCTGATTGGTGTTTTGGGTTTCCTAGGATATATTTCAAAAGTGGTATCACTGGGTCAAATGGCAACTCCATATTTAATTTTTTGAGGAAACTCCATACTATTTTTCACAGTGGCTTTACCAGTCTGCATTCCCACCAGCAGTGTACTAGGGTTACATTTTCTCCACATGCTCTCCAGTACTTGTCATTTGTTGATTTGTTGATAGTAGCCATTCTGACAGCTAAGAGGGGATACATCATTGTCATTTTAATTTGCATCTCACTGAAGATTAGTGACATTGAGCATTTTTCATGCTTTTTGTCTATCTGTATTTCCACTTTGGAGAAGTGCCTATTTAGGTCCATTGCCCATTTTTAATAGGATTGTTTGCCTAGTAGTTTTTTGGTGGAGTCTTTTGGGTTTTCTATGTACAATATCATGTCATCTGTGAATAATGACAGTTTTACTTCCTCCTTTACAATTTGGTCAGGAAATTTCTTCTTGTCTGATTGCTGTGGCTATGACTTCCAGTACTATGTTGAATAAGAGTTGAGAAAGCAGACATCCCTGTCTTGTTCTTGTTCTTGGGGAAAATGGTTTTAGTTTTTGCCCATTGAATTTAATGTTGGCTGTAGGTTTATCATAAATGACTTTTATTATGTTGAGGTAAGATCCTTCTATTCCCACTTTCCTGAGTGTTTTTATAAAAAATGGGTATTGGATTTTGTCAAATGCTTTTTCTGTCTATTGATATTCAATTTATTTATGTGATATATCACATTTATGGATTAGCAAATATTGTACCAGTCTTGCATCACTGGAATAAATCCTACTTTGTCAAGGTGTATGATCTTTTTTTAAAAATTGTTTTATTGCTTAAAGTATTACAAAGAGTATTACATATGTCTCCTTTTTTTCCCGCCCTTGACAATCCCCTGGCCTCCCCTACCCCCCAGTGTCTTATGTCCATTGGTTAGGCTTATATGCATGCATACAAGTCCTTCGGTTGATCTCTTACCCTCCCCTCCTGCCCCCCAACCCTCCTGGGCCTTCCCGCTGTAGTTTGACAGTCTGTTCGAGGCTGCTCTGCCTCTGTATCTATTTTTGTTCATAAGTTGATATTGGTCTTTATTATCCATAAATGAGTGAGGTCATGTGGTATTTTTCCTTCATTGACTGGCTTATTTCACTTAGCCTAATGCTCTCCAGTTCCATCCATGCTGTTGCAAATGGTAAGAATTCCTTGTTTTTTACAGCAGCATAGTATTCCATCTTGTAGATATACCACAGTTTTCTAATCCATTCATCTACTGATGGGCCCTTAGGCTGTTTCCAGATCTTAGCTATGGTGAATTGTGCTGCTATGAACATAGGGGTGCATATATCCTTTCTGATTG
>NW_005354272.1:814199-835124 GCF_000412655.1 Myotis brandtii | reverse complement strand
TGTTCTCCCATGCAGTGGGCTTTCTTGTTGTTTTGTTGATGGTTTCTTTTACTGTGCAGAAACTTTTTATTTTGATGTAGTCCCATTTGTTTGTTTATTTTCTCATTAGTTTCCAATGCCCTAGGAACTGTATCGGTGAAGAAATTGCTTCGACATATGTCTGAGATTTTGTTGCCTTTGGGTTCTTGTGGTATTTTTATGGTTTCCCATGGTACATTTAAGTCCTTTTTCTATTTTGAGTTTATTTTTGTGTATGGTGTAAGTTGGTGGTCTAGTTTCATTTTCTTGCATATATCTGTCCAATTTTCCCAACACCATTTATTGAAGAGACTATCTTGGCTCCATTGTATGTTCTTGCCTCCTTTGTCAAATATTAATTGAGCATATTGGTTCGGGCTAATTTCTGGACTCTCTATTCTATTCCACTGATCTATATATCTGTTCTTGTGCCAGTACCAGGCAGTTTTGAGAACAGTGGCTTTGTAATACAGCTTGATATCCGGCATTGAGATCCCACCTACTTTGTTCTTTCTCAGGATCGCTGCAGCTATTCGGGGTCTTTTTTTATTCCAGATGAATTTTTGGAGAGTTCGTTCTAGATCTTTGAAGTAGGCCATTGGTATTTTAATGGGAAGTGCGTTGAATTTATAGATTGCTTTGGGTAGTATGGACATTTTAATGATGTTGATTCTACCAATCCAAGAACATGGTATGTTCTTCCATCTCTTTATGTCTTCCTCTATCTCTTTTTTCAACGTCCTGTAGTTTTCTGAGTAGAGGTCTTTTACCTCTTTAGTTAAGTTTATTCCTAGGTAGCTTAATTTTTTTGGTGCGATGGTAAATGGGATTGTTTTTATAATCTCTCTTTCTGAAAGTTCACTATTGGTGTATAGAAATGCCTCAGATTTCTTGGGGTTAATTTTGTATCCTGCTACATTGCCAAATTCATGTATTAAGTCTAGTAGTTTTTTGATGGAGTCTCTAGGGTTTTGTATGTATAATATCATGTCGTCTGCAAATAAGGACAGTTTTACTTCCTCTTTTCCAATTTGGATGCCTTTTATTTCTTCTTCTTGTCTAATTGCAATGGCTAATACTTCCAGGACTATGTTAAAGAGGAGTGGCGAGAGTGGGCATCCCTGTCTTGTTCCTGTTCTTAGGGGAAATGGTGTTAGTTTTTGTCCATTGAGTATGATGTTGGCTGTGGGCCTGTCATATATGGCTTTTATTATGTTGAGGTATGATCCTTCTATTCCCACCTTGCTGAGAGTTTTTATCAAAAATGGGTGTTGGATTTTGTCAAATGCTTTTTCTGCATCAATTGATATGACCATGTGGTTTTTTTCTTTCAATTTGTTTATGTGATGTATCACGTTTATTGATTTGCGGATATTGTACCATCCTTGCATCCCTGGGATAAATCCTACTTGGTCATGGTGTATGATCTTTCTGATGTACTGCTGGATCCGATTTGCTAAGATTTTGTTGAGGATTTTGGCATCTATGTTCATGAGGGATATTGGCCTGTAATTCTCTTTCATTGTGTTGTCTTTACCTGGTTTTGGTATTAGGGTGATGCTGGCTTCATAGAATGAGCTTGGAAGTGTTCCTTCCTCCTGAATTTTTTGTAGTAGTCTGAGGAGGATAGGTTTTAGTTCTTCCTTGAAAGTTTGGTAAAACTCCCCTGAGAAGCCATCTGGTCCTGGGCTTTTGTTTGCTGGGAGCTTTTTGATGACTGCTTCAATTTCTTCCATAGTTATTGGCCTATTGAGATTTTTAGATTCTTCCTGATTGAGTTTTGGAATGTTGTACTTTCCTAGGAATTTGTCCATTTCCTCCAGGTTGTCTAGTTTGTTGGAGTAGAGCTGTCCATAGTATTGTTTAACAATCATTTGTATTTCTGTGGGGTCTGTTGTTATTTCGCCTCTATCGTTTCTGATTTGGTTTATTTGGGTCCTCTCTCTTTGCTTCTTGGTGAGCCTGGCTAGAGGTTTGTCAATCTTGTTTATCCTTTCAAAGAACCAGCTCTTGGTTTCATTGATTTTCTGTATTGTTTTTTTGGTCTCTATGTCATTTATTTCTGCTCTAATCTTTATTATCTCCTTCCTTCTGCTCACTCTGGGCTTTTCTTGTTGCTCTCTTTCTAATTCTTTGAGTTGAAGAGTTAGATGATTTACTACCATTTTTTCTTGTTTTTTGAGATAGGCCTGTAGAGCTATAAACTTCCCTCTCAGGACTGCTTTCATTGTGTCCCATAGGTTTTGGATTGTTGTGTTTTCATTGTCATTAGTGTCCAGGATGTTTTTAATTTCTTCTTTGATGTCATTGGTAACCCAATCAATATTTAATAACATGCTATTCAGCTTCCAAGTGTTTGAGTATTTTGGGTTGTTTTTATTGTAGTTTATTTCTAACATTATGCCATCGTGGTCTGAGAAGAAGCTTTTTATGATTTCAATCTTCTTGAATTTGTGGAGACTTTGCTTGTGACCCAATATGTGGTCTATTTTTGAATATGTCCCATGAGCACCTGAGAGGAATGTATATTCCATGGCTTTGGGGTGAAGTGTTCTGAAGATGTCAATTAAGTCCATCTGATCTAGTGAGTCATTTAGGATTGCTGTTTCTTTGCTGATTGTTTGTCTAGCGGGCTTATCCAGTGGTGTCAGTGGTGTATTAAAGTCCCCTACTATGATTGTATTGTTGTCGATCTCTCCTTTGATATCTTCCAGGAGTTTTTTTATGAATTTGGGTGCTCCTGCATTGGGTGCATATATGTTTACCAGGGTTATATCTTCTTGTTGTATTGATCCCTTTAGTATTATGAAGTGGCCTTCCTTATCTCTGGTTATGGCCTTCACTTTGAGATGTATTTTGTCCGATATAAGTATTGCTACCCCAGCTTTCTTTTCCTTTCCATTTGCGTGAAAGATATTTTTCCATCCCTTCACTTTCAGTCTGTGTGAGTCCCTTCTAATGAGGTGGGTCTCTTGTAGACAGCAGATGTATGGGTCATGTTTTTTTATCCATTCAGCCACTCGATGTCTTTTGGTTGGAGCATTTAGTCCGTTTACATTTAAAGTTATTATTGAAAGGTACTTGTTTGTAGCCATTTCTTTTTTTGTGTGTGTGGCTGTTTTCTTTCTGAGCTTGTTATTTCTTCTTTTTACACCAGTCCCTTTAGCATTTCTTGCATGGCTGGCTTGGTGGTGATAAACTCCCTTAGCCTTTTTTTGTCTGTGAAGCTTCTTATTTCCCCTTCAATTTTGAATGATAGCCTTGCTGGATAGAGTATTCTTGGATTCAGTCCTTTGCTTTGCATCACTTTGTAGATTTCTGTCCATTCTTTTCTGGCCTGATGTGTTTCTGTTGAGAAATCATTTGATAATCTAATGGGAGATCCCTTGTATGTAACTTTCCGTCTCTCTCTTGCAGCCTGTAAGATTCTCTCTTTGTCCTGAACATTTGCCATGGTAATTATGATGTGTCTTGGTGTGGGTCTTTTCGGATTCACCTTGTTTGGGACTCTCTGGGCTTGTGTGACTTTTTTCTTCCCCACCTCAGGGAAGTTTTCTGATATTATTTCTTCGAATAGGTTTTCTAATCCATGTTCATCTTTCTGTTGTTCTGGCACCCCTATTATTCGTATGTTGTTTCGTTTCATGTTGTCCCAAAGCTCCCTTAGGCTCTCCTCCTGTCTTTTAATTTTTTTCTCCATTTGCAGTATAGTTTGGGTGTGTTTTGCTTCCTTGTCTTCTAATTCACTAATTCGGTCCTCCGCTTCTCCTAGTCTACTGTTGATACTTTCAATGGAGTTTTTTATGTTTCATGTTGTCCCATAGCTCCCTTAGGCTCTCCTCCTGTCTTTTAATTGTTTTCTCCAATTGCAGTTCAGTTTGGGTGTGTTTTGCTTCCCTGTCTTCTAATTTGCTAATTCAGTCCTCTACTTCTCCTAGTCTACTGTTGAAACTTTCAATGTTGTTTTTTATTGCAGCTATATCATTCTTCATTTATTCTTGGTTCTTACATTATTTGTTGATTTTTTTAATCTGTTTCTTCTTGCTTCTTGCATAAGTTGTTGATTTTTTCCTCCATCCGGTTTATGCATTCTAGGACCCTTAATCTGAATTCTTTTTCTGTCATGCTGAATGCCTCTGTTTCACTTAGCTGCTTTTCTGGTGAGTCCTCCTTTTCTTTCCTTTGGGGGTTTCTTTGCCTACCTTCAGGGGCTGCTCCTTGGGTGGCAGTGGCTTCTCGGGCTGTGGTTGCTCCTTGGGTGGTTGTGGTAGTAGCTGCTCCTCAGTTGGCAGCAGCTCCTCTGGTGGGTGCTGTTCCCAGCTGTGGTGGCTCCTCTGGCTGGTGGGGGGAGGCTTCATACACAGCTGCTGTTCCTCAGACAGAGGGTGTGCTGATCACGAGGCTGCTGTTCCTTGGAGGGGTTCGGGCTGCATGCTGCTGTTGTTCCTCTGATGTGGTGGGCTGCTTGTGGGGCTACTGCTCCTAGGACTTGTACAGGTTGATTGCGAGTCTGTTGCTCCTTGGACGGGGGTGGGTTGCTTGCAAGGCTGCTGCTCTTTGGACGGGAGTGAGCTGCACTCATGGCTGCTCTTCCTTGGACCGGGACATGCCACTCACCTGGCTGCTGCTCATTGGACAGGTGCAGGTTGTTGTGGCTCTGCTCCTCAGACCAGTGTGTGCTGTGCAGGGCTGCCGCTCCTCAGACGTGAGTGGTCTGCTCGTGTGGCTGCTGCTCCTAGAACCGGGGTGGGCTGCTGCTGCCCCTCGAATGGGGCTGGGCAGCTCGCAGAACTGCTGCTCCTCGGATTCGGGATGCTGCTTGTGTGGCTGCTGCTGCTTGGACGAGGGCAAGATGCTTGTGCAGCTGCTGCTCCTCGGACTAGTGCAGGGTGTGTGCAGCTGCTCTTCCTCAGTTTGGTGCAGGCTGCACAGGACTGCCGCTCCTCAGAGGTAGGAAGACTGTTTGTGTGGCTGCTGCTCCTCGGACAGGTCGGACTGCTCGTGTGGTTGCTCCTCCTCGGTTGGGGAAGTGGGCCCTCACACAGCTGCTGCTCCTTGGACAGGGGCAGGCCACATGAGGCTGCTGCTCTTAGGCTCGAGGCAGGGTGCTCACGGGGCTGATGCTCCCTGGACAAGGGCGTGCCACTCACGTGTCTGCTGCTCATGTGGTTGAAAAAATAATGTGAAAAGAAGTAGGAAATAAAGGAACAAACAAAAATAAGGAGAACAACAACAACAGCAACAACAAAAGCCAACAAAATAATAATAAAAAAATAAAAATGAAAAATTGAAATGTCATTCCTTTGGCTTGCTTAAGATCCCAGTTTTCTGGAATGTCTGTGATTTGTTGTTGTTGTTGTTGTTGCTGTTGTTGTCATTGGTGGGACTCAAGGTGTATGATCTTTTAAATATACTGCTGGATCCTATTTGCCAATATATATATTTTTGAGTCTTAGAAAATTCATTTTATTAAGATATTATAAGAAACCCAATCCCACTAACAACAGAGGAATCCCACCAACTGAATCCTCTGGAAACACTTTTTTGAAGAAGTGTCTAGTCAGGTACTTATTTTTTAAATTGAATTGTGTCAATTCACCATAGCTAAGATTTGAAACAGCCTAAGTGCCCATCAGTAGATGAGTGGATTAAAAAACTTTGGTACATCTACACAATGGAATACTACGCTGTGGTAAAAAAGAAGGAATTCTTACCATTTGCAGCAGCATGGATGTATCTGGAGAGCATTATGCTAATGAAATAAACCAGTCAATGAAAGAAAAATACCACATGATCTCACCCATTTATGAAATATAATGAACAACATAAACTAATTAACAAAAACATATCCAGAGACAGAGAATCATCGATCAGACTGTCAAACCTCAGAGGGAAGGTAGGGGAGGGTGGGGGTAAAGAGGGGGAGATCAACCAAAGGACTTGTATGCATGCATATAAGCCTAACCAATGGACACAGACAACAAGGGGGTGAGGGCATGATTTGGGGAGGGTGGGGGGTTATTGTGGGATAAGGACACATAAGTAATACCTTAATAAAAATATAAATTAAAGAAATAAATTGAATTGTGTGTGGGGTTTTTTTGTTTAGTTTGTTTTATTTTTTGTTTTTGTTTTTGTGTTGAGTTGTAAAAGTTCTTTATAAATTTTGGATATTAACCCCTTGTCAGATGTATCATTGATGAATATATTCTCGAATTCAGTGGGTTGTCTTTTCATTTTATTGATGGTTTCTTTGCTGTGAAATAGCTTTTCAGTTTGACATAGTCCCATTTTATTATTTTTTCTTTTGTTTCCCTTGCTCAAGGCAATATATCAAAAATATTGCTATGAGAAATGTCTGAGATTTCACTGCCCATGTTTTCTTCTAGGATTTTCATAGTTTCAATTCTAACATTTAAATCTTTAATTCATTTTGAGTTTATTTTTGTGTATGGTGTGAGAAAGTGGTGTAGTTTCTATTTTCTTGCATGTATATGTCCAATTTTCCCAACACCATTTATTCAATAGACTATCTTTACCCCATTGTATGTTCTTGCGTCCTTTGTCAAATATTAATTGATCATATAGTCATGGGTTCATTTCTGGGCTGGCTTTTAAATTCCATTGATTTTTATGTCTGTTATTTTGTCAGTACTATGCTTTTTTGATTATGGTGTATTTTATAGAAATAGAACAAATAATTCAAAAATTTTATGGAAGCACAAAAGACGTGAAGTAGCTACAGGAATCTTGAGAATGAGCAAAGTTGGAGGAATTACACCTGATACTACAAGGCCATACTAATCAGCTTGCTTTCTTCGAATGAGGAGCTTTTGCATATGCTCTTTGTATGCCTTGTTCCTTTCCATTCTCCAAGTTAATGGTTCTTTTTATCAATTGGCTTTTTCTTTCTTCAGTTAGCATTTAGATTCTTTTAAAAATTAATCTTTATTATTGAGATTATTACAGATGTCCTTCTTTTTTCCTCCTATAGCTCCCCTCCACCTCATTCCTACCCCACACCAGGCCCCCGCCATCCTATTGTCTGTGTCCATAGGTAATGCATACATCAGGGGTGGGCAAACTTTTTGACTCGAGGGCCACAATGGGTTCTTAAACTGGACCGGAGGGCCGGAACAAAAGCATGGATGGAGTGTTTGTGTGGACTAATATAAATTCAAAGTAAACATCATTACATAAAAGGGTACGGTCTTTTTTTTTTTTTAGTTTTATTCATTTCAAACAGGCGGGATACGGCCCGCGGGCCGTAGTTTGCCCACGGCTGGCATACATGCTTATAAGATCTTTGTCTAATCTCTTTCCACACACCCGCCCCTCCAACTCCCTTCCAGCTGAGAATCGTCAGTCTGTTCCATTTCCATGCCCCTGACCTATTCCATTCATCAGTTTATTCTGGTCATCAGATTTTTTATTCATTTGATTTTTAGATTCACTTGTTGATAGATATGTATTTGTTGCCACTTTGTTGTTCATATTTTTTATCTTTACCTTTCTCTTCTTCCTCTTCTTAAAAGAATACCCTTCAACATTTCATATAATACTGGTTTGGTGGTGATGAACTCATCTAACTTTTTCTTGTCTGTGAAGCTCTTTATCTGACCTTCAATTCTGAATGATAGCTTTGCTGGGTAGAGTAATCTTGGTTGTAGGTTCTTGCTATTCATCACTTTGAATATTTCTTGCCACTCCCTTCTGGCCTGCAAAGTTTCTGTTGAGAAATCAGTTGACAGTCCTATGGGTACTCCCCTGTAGGTAACTAACTGTTTTTCTCTTGCTGTTTTTAAGATTCTCTCTTTGTCTTTTGCCCTTGGCATTTTAATTATGATGTGTCTTGGTGTGGTCCTCTTTGGATTAATTTTGTTTGGGGTTCTCTGAGCTTCCTGGACTTATGAGTCTATTTCTTTCACCAGGTAGGGGAAGTTTTCTGTCATTAATTCTTCAAATAGGTTTTCAATATCTTGCTCTCCCTCTTTTCTTCTGGCACTGCCATAATTCATATGTTGGTACACTTGAAGTTGTCCCAGAGGCTCCTTACACTATCTTCATATTTTTGGATTCTTTCTTCTTTTTTCTCTTCTGGTTGGGTGTTTTTTGCTTCCTTGTATTTCAAATCATTGATATGATTCTCAGGATCCTCTAGTTTACTGTTAAATCCCTGTATATTATTCTTTATTTCAGTCAGTGTATGCTTAATTTCTGACTGGTCCTTTTCCATTTTTTTGGCATTCTCACTAAGATCCTTGAAAATCTCACTATGTTCCTCGGAGGTTTCTAGAAGATTGTTGAGTAACCTTATAACCATTGTTTTGAACTCTATATCCAGTAGTTTGCTTTCTTTCATTTCTTTCATTTGTGACATGTTTCATTGTCTCTACATTTTGGCTGCTTCCCTGTGTTTGTTTCTATGTATTGGGTAGCTGCTAAGTCTCCCTGTATTAATAGAGTAGCTTTGTGTGCTAGGTGTCCTATAGGACCCAGTGGCTCAGTCTCCCCCATCACCTGAGTTGGACACTCTTGGTGCAACCCTTTGTGGTCTGTGTGCACAGTTTTGTTGTAGTTGAGCCTTGATTGCTGTTGGTATCACTGGGAGGAATTGACCTCTAGGCCAATTGGCTGTGGGGACCAGCTGCGACTACAGTGGGAGAGCTGTTGTTCAGGAGACAGCCTTATGGAGCAGAACTTGTTTCAGTGGGACTTTTGTGCTCACTGAGTCTTCCCCTTGAGTGTGTCGCTTATGGATGTGAAGTGTTGTTATCTAGTATGTTCTGACACTGACCACTGGTACACTGGCTCTTGGGTCTCCAGGGAGGTAAAGTCAGCCACTGCCTGGGGCCATCCAGCAGGAGCTACAGAGAGATCTGCAGGTTTGTCCTCTTTTTATGGGGTTTGGAATTGCCCAGATGAGGCCCAGCTGTGAAGCAAGGCAGGCTGGTGCTGGTGCTGGTTTTGGGGCCTTTTATTGACAGGTTTGGGGCTCCCTGACCCAGCTGCAGCTTATTTGACAGGGTTTTGGCCTGAAAAAGGACAGACCATTCATATGCAAAAGCCACTGCACACAGCTTGGGTGAGGTTGTAAATTGGGTAGGGCAGGGTCTCAGGGAATCACCAGGCTGGAGCAAACAGAAATGGCTGCCAGTCAGCCCTGCACTGGGGAGGTCCCAGCATGGGAACAATGACCGCTGTGAGCACCTCAGTCTGGAAGTAAGCCACCCCCACGTTCCTGCCCCAATGCCAGACAGTCCAGTTTCTCCCCATATGTGTCTGGGTTGCCCAGAGCCTTGACCAGCACTGGAGCTCAGAGAAAGTGGGAGCTTGTAAATTCAGTTCTAGGTGTTGGCCTTTTAAGAGGAGCATCTGGGTCTCCAGCCTGTGTGTCATTCAGCCCCAATCTGCTCTGGTTTTTACAGTCCGTATTTCTTATGGCCTGTAGGGACTTCTTTCCCCAGCTCTGGGACCCTGTGCTGGGGGTCTGGTGTGGGGCTGGGACTCCTTGCTCCTTCAGGTGGTTTCTGCAGAGGCTATCCCTCTCTGGAGTAAAAAAGTGGCACACCCGGGTGTGGACCAGCCCATTCTGCGCCTCCGCACCTCCTACCAGTCTCAGTGTGCTTTCTTTTTTATCTCTCTAGTTGTAGTACTTCCACTCCGCCAGCTTTCCCGTGTTTCTGGATGATAGTTATTCTGTATTTTAGTTGTAATTTTGATGTGGTTGTGTTAGGGAGAAGTACAGGAATTTACTTAGGCAGCCATCTTGGTTCTCCCTTTGCTAATGTTTTGTTGAGGATTTTAGCATGCACGTTCATCAGGAGTATTGGCCTATAATTCTCTTTCTTTGTAGTGTCTTTATCTGGTTTTGAAATTAGGCTAATGCTGGCCTCACAAAAAGAACTTGGAAGTGTTCCTTCCTCTTGAATTTTTTGGAATAGTATGAGGAGGATAGGTGTTAGTTCTTCTTTGAATGTTTGGTAAAACTCCCCTGTGATGCCATCCTGACCAGGGCTTTTGCTTGCTGGGATTTTTTTTATTACTGCTTTAATTTATCAGTTGTTACTGGCCTATTCAGGTTTTCTAATTCATCCTGATTTAGTTTTGAAAGATTGTATATTTCTAGGAGTTTGTCCATTACATCTACATTGTCCAGCTTTTGGCATATAGCTGCTTATAGTATTTTCTTACAATCCTTTGTATTTCTGTGGTGTCAGTTGTTACTTCACTGCTTTCATTTCTGATTTTATTTATTTGGATCCTCTTTGTTTCTTTTTTAAAAAGTCTTTATTGTTTAAAGTGTTACATATGCCTCCTTTTCCCCCCTTTGACCTCTCCCCAGCCACTCCCACCCCCCAGCACATCCCCTCACTCTGTTACTGTCTGTGTCTATTGGTTATGTTTATATGCATGCATACAAGTCCTTTGGTTGATCTCTTACCACCCCTTCCATTCTTCCTAGCCTTCCCTCTGAGGTTTGACTGTCTGTTCGATGTGTCTATGTCTCTGGATCTATTTTTGTGCATCAGTTTATGTTGTTCATTATATTCCACAAATGAGTGAGATCATGTGATATTTATATTTCTCCAACTGGCTTATTTTGCTTAGCATAATGCTCTCCAGTTCCATCCATGGTGTTGCGAATGGTAGGAGTTCTGTCTTTTTATACAGCAGCATAGTATTCCATTGTGTAGATGTACCTCAGTTTTTTAATCCACTCATCTGCTGATGTGCACTTAGGCTATTTCCAAATTTTAGCTATTGTGAATTGTGCTGCTATGGACATAGGGGTGCATATCTCTTTGTTTCTTTATGAGTCTGGCTAAAGTTTCATCAATCTTGTTTATCTTTTCAAAGAACTAGCTCTTGTTTTCATTGATCTTTTGTATTTTTTAAAAAAATCTCTGTCATTTATTTCTGTTCTAATCTTTATTATTTGCTTCCTTCTACTTTGGGCTTTTCTTGTTGTCCTCTTTCTAATCCTTTAAGTTGTAAGGTTAGCTAATTTATTTTTCTTGTGTTTTTTGTTTGTTTGTTTGTTTGTTTGTTTTTGAGGTAGGCCTATAGTGCTATGAACTTCCCTCTCAACACTGCTTTTGTTGTATTCCATAGATTTTGGATTATTGTGTGTCCATTTTCATTTGTTTCCAGGAAGTTTTTTATTTATTTCTTTATCTCATTGGTAACCCATTCCATGTTTAATAACATGTTTAGCCTCCATGTTTTTGAGTGTTTTTACTGTAGTTGATTTCTAATTTCTTGCCATTGTGATCTGAGAAGATGCTTGATATGATTTAAATCTTCTTGAACTTGTAGAGACTTGTTTTGTGTCCTAATATGTGGTCTGTCTTTTTGAATGACCCATGTACACATGAGAAGAACGTATATTCTGCATCTTTGGGGTGAAATGATATGTAAATCTCAATTAAATCCTTATGATCCAGTGTGCCATTTAGAGTCACTGTTTTCTTTTTGACTTTTTGTCTGGTAGACCTATCCAGTGAAGTCAACTGGGTGTTAAAGTACCCTACTATGACTGTATTTGTTGTTGATCTCTCCCTTAAAGTCCTCTGGAAGTTTTTTTTAATATATTTAGGTGCTCCCATATTGGTTGCATATATGTTCACCAGGATTATATCCTCTTGTTGGATTGATCCCTTTAGTATTATGTAGTGACCTTTATTGTCTCTTGTGATGACCTACATTTTGAAGTCTATTTTGTCAGATATGGGTATTGTTCCCCCAGCTTTTTCTTTTTTTTCATTTCCATGGAAAAAATTTTCCATCTCTTCACTCTCATTCTGTGTGAGTCTTTTGTTCTGAGGTGGGTTTCTTGTAGACAGCATATATTTGGGTCATGTTTTCATATCCATTCATCTACCCTGTGTCTTTTGATTGGAACATTTAATCTATCTACATTTAATGTTATTTTTCATAGGTACCTATTTATTGCCATTTTAATTCTGTTTGCCTAGGTTTCTCTCTCTATTTCTTCACATTTCAGCAGTCTTTTTAGCATTTTGTGCTATGCTGATTTGGTGGTGATAAACTCCTTTAGCTTTTTTTATGTTGGAAAACTCTTTATTTCACCATCTATTTTGAATGATAGCTTTGCTGGATATAGTAATCTTGGTTTCAGATCCTTGCTCTCAATTACCTTAAATACTTCATGCCATTTACTTCTGGTCTGTAGAATTTATGGGAAATCAGCTGACAGCCTTATGGGAGATCCTTTATAACTAACAAATTACTTTTCTCTTGCTGCCTTTAAGATTCTCTCTTTGCCTTTAGTTTCTGGAATTTTAATTAAGATGTGTCTGGGAATGAGTCTGTTTGGGTTCTTCTTGCTTGGGACTCTCTGTGCCTCCTGAACTTGTGTGACTTTTTCCTTCATCAGGTTAGGTAAGTTTTATGCCATTATTTCTTCAAACAGATTCTCTGTCCCTTGCTCATTTTCTTCATCTTCTTGCACTCCTATGATGTGAATATTGTTATATTTCCTATTGTCCCACAGCTTCCTTAAGCTATTCTCCTGTTTTTTAATTTTTTCTTTTTTGTTCTCTGATTAATTTTTTTCTACCTTGTCTTCTAATTCACTGATCTGATCCTCAGCTTCCCCTAATCTGCTGTGTATTCTTTCCATAGATTTTATGTTCTTTATTTGTGTTATTTCAATCTTTATTCCTGGCTGGCCTTTTTTCATTGTTCCTATATCTTTTCTCATGCTTTTGAGCATCCTTGTAATCATTATTCTGAACTCTATATTGATAGATTTCTTATCTCCCTTTCATTTAGCTCTTCTTCTGGAGAAGTCTCTTGTGTTCCTTCTTTTGGAGCTTGTTGTTTTTTTGTCTCCCATTTTTAGCTGCCTGTTTGGGTTTGTGTCTATGTATTAGATAGTGCAGGACAACATCACACAGTGTTTGTGACTGGCCCTGAGTATCCTCTTTGGATCTATCACCAAGCCATAGCTGTGGCTTCCTCTACTGGGTCTGGGTGCCTTTGCAAAGGACCAAGGTCTGCTTTCCCTACTCTGGGCCCAGAAGTAGATCAGGCAAAGATTAAAACCCTCCAGGGTTCACCTTTTCCTGCAGTCTGATTTTCTTCTCAGTCTTAATGAGTCTCTGGCTATAGTCCAATATAATTTGTAGACTCATCAGGTTGGGATGAGAGTTTTTCCAACATAGTGGGGCAATTGCTTTCCCCTACACCCCTGGCAAAAGCTTCCTGGATGTAAAGGTATGCTGAAGAGAGATGTCTTCTGCCATATGGGGAAATGACTCAGCACAAGAAACCAGGGTGGCCCCCTCCATGCTCTAATCACAGAGCCCCCAACCCTGGATTCTCTTCACACAGCTCTAGTCCCCTCTGCCTTCCCTCTGCCAGAGCCCAACGCTGCTCTTGAAATTTTGTGCATTGGCCCTTTAAAAGGGTGCCTGCATTTTCAGCTGTCACTCCTTGACAGACAGCAACCCTACTCTTTTTCACAGCCAGATGTTATATAGGCAACTTTCTCAGTTCTGGTGCTCTGGATAGGTATCCTAGCTTGGGGTTTAGATCCCAAAGTTCTCAGTGGGAAACCCCACAGTTGAGATATCCCTCTGGAACTTCAGTTAGAGGGAGTCCAGCCAGCCCTATCATGCTTCCACCCTTCCTACAAGTCTCTATGAGGTCTCCATTTCCATCCTTGGTTATCAGGGTTCTCTCCCATTAGTCTTTATTTGATTATTCAAGATGGTTTTTCTGTATTTTAGTTATAATTGCAATTTGGTCCTGGGAGAGTTTCAGTGTAGCTTCTACTTATTCCACTGCCATTTTGGAACCATCTATTCAGTCTTGATTTTTAGTTTTGATGTGGGTTTTGGTCTTTCCCCCCGGTATATTTTAGTGGGAAGTAGGGAAACTCTCTATGAGTAACTCCTTTCTAGCTGTCATTCTAAATTGGAAATTGTTTTCAAACAGATAGCTGGGTACCCTCTGAAAGAATAGTAAATTCAGAGTCTTCCAAACTTTATTTGCAGACTAAATGTGGTAATACCTACAAATGATGGTCAGTGATAAATCTGGAAGCTTTCAGTAATTAAAATGTGGGTCATGGGCTAGACTATAAATGAAAAATTATAAACGAGGAGAGACAGGCCAAATGTTAACATGATACCATTTTATCAAAGGTTCCTAAAAGGTCTCTGCAAATATGGGTCAGTTTATATCACTTTACTAATAGAAAACCAATGAATCTATAGTTAAGGATATGTTTTCTAAACAAACACCTTTAAAGTCAGTTATCTTTCCATCAGTGGTTTTATTGCTACAAATAGGCTACGGATCATTAAGTTAAATTAGATCAAGTTTGGTCAAGGCAATAAAGAACTGTTCCACTGCCAGGGCCCTGTCATTCCTGAGCTCTGCCATAGTCATACTCCACTCTGCCCTGAACCAGCACTAGGATGATATGTCTCACACCCACAGGAGGGCTCTCATTTCTATCATTTTAACTTGTATCTGGGCAGGCAGCAGCTATAGTAGCCCTATGTGACATTTTTGTAACTTTGCATGTTTATTTCTCAATATCAGAGTTTGAAAGTTTGGGAGAAATTTCTTATTACTGTGATAAAAAGCATATATAAAATTCAACCTTGCATGAGGATTGAAAAGATGAGATAGCATGTTGAATGATTCCTCAGTTTGGTCCTAGCTGGTTTGGCTCAGCGGATAGAGCATTGGCCTGCGGACCAAAGGGTCCCAGGTTCGATTCCAGTCAATGGCATGTACCTTGGTTACAAGCTCCTCCCCGACCTGAACCCTGGTCAGGGCCTGTGCAGGAGGCAACCAATCGATGTGTTTCTTTCACATTGATGTTTCTCTCTCTGTCTTTCCCTCTCTCTTCCACTCTCCTTAAAAATCAATGAAAAAATATCCTCTAGTGAGGATTAATAAACACACACACACACACACACACACACACACACACACACACACACACAAATTCTTGTTTGTACTGGATTCATTTGTTTAATTTCAAATAGAATTTTGTTAGACATGTTGTGCTAGGTAGTGATTGAACATGTGAAATAAAGCTTCTTACCTCCAAATAGGATCTCATTTTTATTTTTTATTTTTTTTTTGAGAAAGAGCTACTTTTCATTTTCTTCAAGACTTTACAGTTTTAGGGGATAGGAGATATGTTCAGTTTATAGTAATTGTTCATGGAAATGCTCTTGTGGCTTATAACTACTGCCAGGTCCCTGTGGAAGAGAGAAAATGCTATGGAGATGAGTCAGCCAATATTGAACTCTTTTTCCACTGAAAACCAAATGATGTTGTGATATAGATCAAGTTGCTTGAAAATCTCAAAGGGTGTTTATTTAATAGTTATTTCCATAATTGTATGTCTAGCTATGAGTGGGAGAATATGATCTCTACTTAGCCTCATTGTGAACAACAAACAGGGCTTAATTAGGTACATAATGTTTGTTCTTAAACAGGCAGAGTCGGGGTGAAGAGGAACTGTGAATGCCACCATTTTACAAGCCAAGTAAGAGAGGCAGAAACCAGCAGAGAAATTCCTTAGGGCAGACCACAAATTAGGGATAGAATTCTAATAAAATTCACAAGCACTGAAGCTCCAGTCTGTTGCTTAGTCATTGACTCTTTCCTCTATTCAGCCTTCAGTCATGGATCTCTTTTTCTTCCTTTCTTCCTTCTTTCCTTTCTTCCTTTCTTCCTTTCTTCCTTTCTTCCTTTCTTCCTTTCTTCCTTTCTTCCTTTCTTCCTTCCTTCCTTCCTTCCTTCCTTCCTTTCTTCTTTCTTTCCTTCCTTCCTTCCTTCCTTCCTTCCTTCTTTCTTTCTTTCTTTCTTTCTTTCTTTCTTTCTTTCTTTCTTTCTTTCTTTCTTTCTTTCTTTCTTTCTTCCTTTTTCATAGTTCTCTCTTTAGACTGAAAGACAGATTTACTTATGAAGGTTGGTGCATAGTGTGACTGGAGAATAAGTGGGAGTGAGTATCCAAGTGACATTTCTATATCTAGTGTTCATTGACATAGCCAAATTTAGGTAATAAATATTTTATTTATTACTTTAGATTTATATTTTCATTTTAAAGAGAATACATATTTTCAAAAATAGTCAATATAGTGAAGTGAGAAAAAAGAACAATTTGGCCCAACAGGTGGGCTCAGTGGTTGAGCTTCGGCCTATGAAACAAGAGGTCACGGTTTCATTCCTGGTCAGGGCACAAGCCAGGGTTGCGGGCTCAATCCCCAATTTGGGGCATGCAGGAGGCAGCCAATCAATGATTCTCTCTCATCATTGATGTTTCTATCTCTCTCTCCCTCTCCTTTCCTCTCTAAAAATCAATAAAAATATATTTAAAAGAAAAAAAGAACAATTTGGAAGTTATTGTCAAATCATCCAAATTAAAAAGCAACCACATTTTGCTTAATTTTCTTCTTGTGAACACACATCATGAAGATCAGAATTCTAATGACTGGCTACAACTCTGAATTTAAACAAACAAAATATATAAAAAATTCATGATTTGCCACATATGTAGTTCTATAGGGGCTTAATAAATATTTGTTGAACAAATTAGCTAGAAAGAGATCAGAAAAAATGCCAAATTCTTCAATGGGATTTTTTTGTTTCATAATGTTATCTTCCTACATAATAAAAGCCTGATATGCTAAGTGTCTGACCATTCGTTTGACTGCCCACCCAATCGCTATGGCATGCAGTGACCACCAGGGGGCAGACGCTCCGACATGTAGGTTAGCTTGCTGCTGGGGTCCAGCCAATCGGAACTGGGTGAGATGGGCTGAACATGCCCTGGACGAATTCATGCACCCGGCCAGTTTTTGCCCAATACCTGCAGGCCAGGATGAGGGACCCTACAGGTGCATGAATCCGTGCACCAGGCCTCTAGTGTAATAATAATATCAACCATTTATTAATACTTATTATTGCATGCAGTACCCAAAAGTTGTAAATTCTCTTTATAAGAATAACTAAAAAAGAGCTGCATAATCTCAATTTTACTGATGAGGAAATGGAGGCTTATAGAATTGAAGTGACTTGTACAAGTTTACACAGGTAATGAGTAGCTGAATTTGAACCAATTTAGACTTAATTTCAAAGTCCTTTCACATTTCATAGTGCAAGGATGATAACAAACTTCCGTTTCTTAATGTTGAGTTTCACAAAAATTAGATGCAATTAAAATCCTATAGTGGGGGAAATTAAAGTCTCTTACTAGCCAAATTCAGTGACCTATCATAATTTATGTAGATTTATTTATTTATTAATGTATGACACAAATATCTTTTACAGAGAAAAATTATTTTTAGTAAATTATCAATAAAATAACTGTAGTGTTCTGAATGTTGTATGTTGGAAATTTACCCTAAACTATTCTGAAGTATACTTGAAATACAATAAACTGCACATTTTAAAAGTATACAATTTGGTAAGTCTGACGTAAATATACTCATGTGAAACCATTGCAACATGCTCATCACCCTACAGTTTTCATTACTCTATATAAAGCATCCTGTCACCAGTTTCCCTCTTTCACTTCCCTCCTAGGCAACCATGGACCTATTTTCTGTCACATTTGTCTTTTTCAGAGTTTTATATAAGTGGAATTGTACAGTGTATCATTTTTTGTCTGGATTCTTTCAGCATAATTTTTGTTATTTATCGTTGTCAGTATTATAGATGTTCCCTTTTCTCCCACCTTTGCTGTCCTCCACCAGGGCCCCACTCCACCCCAGGCCTTCACCACACTATTGCCTGTGTCCATGGGTTATGCAAATGTGCATACAAGTTCTTTGGTTGATCTCTTCCCACCCACACCCACCCTTCCCTCTGAGATTCCACAATCTGTTCCTTGGTTCTACAAATCTGGTTCTATTTTGTTGATCAGTTCATGTTGTTCACTAGATTCCACATATGAGTAAGATCATGTGATAGTTACCTTTCTCTGACTGGCTTATTTTGCTTAGCATAATATTCTCTATGTCCATCTATGCTCTCAAAGGATATGAGATCCTTCTTTGTTATTGCTGCATAGTATTCCATGGTGTAAATGTACCACAACTTTTCTATCCACTCATCTACTGATGGGCACTTGGACAGTTTCCAGATCTTAGCTATTGTAAATTGCATTGCTATGAACATAGGGGCACATACATTCTTTCTGATTGGTGGTTCAGGTTTCTTAGGATATATTCCATAAGTAGGATCACTGGGTCAAAAGGCAGTACCATTTTTAATCTTTTGAGGAAACTCCATATTTTTTTCCAGGGTGGCTGCACCAGTCTGCATTCCCACTAGCAGTGAATTAGGATTCCCTTTTCTTCACATCCTCACTAGCACTTGTCATTTGTTGATTTATTGATGGTAGCTATTCTGGCCAGTGTGAGGTGATACCTCATTGTAGTTTTAACTTGCATCTCTCTGATGATTAGTGACATTGAGCATTTTTTCATATGTCTATTGGCCATCTGTATGTTCTCTATGGAGAAGTGTTTATTCAGGTGCCTTGACCATTTTTTTAAATTGAATTATTTGTCTTCCTGGTGTTGAGTTGAACAAGTTCTTTATATACTTTGGAAATTAGCCCCTCATCAGATGTATCATTGGTGAATTTTTTCTCCAATACAGTACATTCTCTATTCATTTTGAAGATGGCTTCTTTTGTTGTGCAGAAGCTTTTTTGTTTGATGTAGTCCATTTGTTTATTTTTTCTTTGTTTCCTTTGCCTGAGGCGATATATCAGAAAAAATATTGCTATGAGAAATGTCTGAGATTTTACTGCCTATGTTTTCTTCTAGAATTTTTATGGTTTTGCATCTTACATTTAAGTCTTTAATCCATCTTGACATTGTTCTTGTATTTGGTGTAAGTTGGTGGCCTAGTTTCATTTTTTGCATGTACCTGTACCCAACACAATTTATTGAATAGATTATTTTTACTCCACCGTAGGCTCTCTTTGCTTCCTTAGTAACACATTAATTGTCCATAATGGTGTGGGCTGATTTCTGGGGTCTCTGTTCTGTTCTATTTATCTATATCCTGTTTTTGTACCAGTCCCAGGCTGTTTTGATTACAATGACTTTGTAGTATAGTTTTATATCCTGTATTGTGATACCTCCAACTTTGTTCATCTTTCTCAAGATTGCTGAGACTGTTCACAGTTGTTTTTGGTTCCATATGAATTTTTGGAGTATTTGTTCTAGATCTGTGAAATATACTGCAGGTATTTTGATGAGATTGTGTTCAATCTGCAGATTGTTTTGGGTAGTATGGACATTTTGATGATGTTAATTCTTCCAATTCATGAACATGATTTCATTTGTTTTTATCTACCCGTATTTATTTTATCAATATCCTATAGTTTTCTGAGTACAGGTCTTCGCACTCCATGGTTAAGTTTGTTCCCTGGTATCTCTTTTTGTTATTGCAATGGTAAATGGGATTGTTTATTTAGTTTCTCTTTCTGAGAGTTCATATAGCATTGTCATCAATTTCTGGATATCAATGTTGTATCCTGCTACTTTGCCAAATTCATTTGTTAAATCTAGCAGTGTTTTGGTGGAGTCTTTAAGGTTTTCTATTTACAATATCATGTCATCTGCAAATAATGACAGTTTTACTTCTTTTCAAATTTAGGTGCCTTTAAAAGATCTTCTTGACTGATTGCTATAACTAGGGATTCCAGTACTATGTTGAATAAGAGTGGTGAAAGCAGACATCTCTGTCTTGTTCCTGATCTTAGGGGAAATGTTTTTAGTTTTTGCCCATTGACTATGATGTTGGCTATAAGTTTGTCATATATGGCCTTTATGTTAGGGAATAATGCTTCTATTCATACTTTGCTGAGAGTCTTTATCATAAAGGGGTGCTTGATTTTGTTGACTATTTTTCTGCATCTGTTTATGTGATGTATCAAATTTATTAATTTGTGAATATTGCACCAGTCTTGCACCCCTGTAATAAATTCCATTTGCTTATAGCATATGCTCTTTTTAAATGTATTGCTAGATTTGATTTGCTAATATATATATTTAAAAATAATGTCATTGATTTCAGAGAAGAAGGGAGAGGGAGAGAGAGATAGAAACATCAATGATGAGAGAGAATCATTGATTGGCTGCCTCCCACACGCCCCCTACTGGGGATTGAGCCCGCAACCCAGGCATGTGCCCTTGACTGAAATCGAACCTGGGACCCTTCAGTCTGCAGGCCAACGCTCTATTCATTGAGCCAAACCAGCCAGGACTGATTTGCTAATATTTTGTTGTGGGTTTTAGCATGTATGTTCATCAAAGATATTGGCTTGTCATTTTCTTTGTAGTGTCTTTATTTGATTTTGAAATTAGGATAATGCAGGCCTCATAAAAAAGTGCTTGGAAGTCTTCCTTCTCCTTGAACTTTATGGAATAGTTAGAGATATAGGTGTTAGTTCTTTAAATGTTAGATAAAACTCACCTGTAAAGTCATGTGGTCCAGTGTTTTTGTTTGCTGGGAGTGTAATTTTATTTTTTACTAGGGGCCTGGTGCACAAAAATTGTGCACTCGTTGGGGGGGAAGGGGGGGTCCCTCAGCCCGGCCTGTGCCCTCTCGCAGTCGGGGACCCCTCAGGAGATAATGACCTGCTGGCTTAGGCCTGCTCCCGGGTGGCAGAGGGCAGGCCCAATCCCTAGGTGCAGCCCCTGGTCGGGCTCAGAGCAGGGCTGATTGGGGAGTTGGGGCGCCGCCCCCTGTCATGCACAGAGCAGGGCGGATTGGGAGGTTGCGATGCCACCCTCAGTCACGCTCAGGGTAGGGCCGATTGGGGGGTTGGGGCACCGCCCCCTATCACACTCAAGGCAGGGTCGATGGGGAGGTTGCAGTGCCACCCCCTGTCAC
>NW_005354272.1:797451-813269 GCF_000412655.1 Myotis brandtii | reverse complement strand
CTTTAAGCTGCCTGGCTGCCAGCCGCCATCTTGGCTGTCAGTTAATTTACATATCTCCCTGATTAGCCAATGGGAAGGGTAGCGGTCGTACGCCAATTACCATGTTTCTCTTTTATTAGTGTAGATTACTGCTTCAATTTCATTAGTTGTTAAAAGCATATTCACATTTTCTGATTCGTCCTGTTTAAGTTTTAGCAGAGTGTATGTTTCTAGGAATTTGTCCATGTTCCCCAGGTTGTCCAATTTGTTGGCATATATTTGTTCATAGCAATTGAGAAGACTGTATAGTCTGCAGCTTTGGTATAAAATGTTCTGTAAATATCAATAAAATCCATTTGATCTAGTGTGGTGTTTAAGGCCACTGTTTCCTTGTGTATTTTTTGTCTGGAAGATCTATCAAGTGATTCAATGGTGTGTTAAAGCCTCATACTATAACTATGTTGCTGTAAATTTTACCCTTAAAGTCCACCAATAGGTTTTTTAAAAAAATATTTAGGTGCTCTTATATTGGGTGCATATATATTTACAAGAATCATATTTTCTTGTTAGATTGATCCTTTAGTATTATATAGTGAGCTTCTTTGTCTCTTTTTATGGCCTTTGTTTTGAAGTGTATTTTTTTCAGAAAAAAGTATTGGTACTTCTGTTTGTTTTTGTTTGTTTCTATTTGCATGGAATTTTTTTTTCCATTCCTTCACTTTCATCCTGTGTGAGTCTTTTGTTCTGAGGTGGGTCTCTTGTAGACAGTATACGGTATATATGGGTCATGTTTTGTTATCCATTCAGCTACCCTATGTGTTTTGATTAGAACATTTAATCCATTTATATTTAAAGTTATTATTTGTTGGTATATTTATTGCCATTTTTCTTTATACCTATGTTCCTCTCTCTTTCTTGCTTCCTTCTTCTTCTTAACGCAGTCCCTTTAACATTTCTTTCATTGCTGGTTTGGTCGTAACAAACCCTTTAGCTTTTATTTAGTTTGGGAAGCTCTTTATTTTGCCTTCAATTTTAATGATAGCCTTGCTGGATAGAGAAGTCTTGGATTCAGGGCCTTTCTTTTCATTACTTTGAATACTTCATGCCAATCCCTTCTGGCCTGAAGTGTTTCTTTTGAGAAATCACCTGATAGTCTAATGGGAACTACCTTGTATGTAACTTTCTGTCTGTCTCTTACTGCCTATAAGATTCTCTGTCTTTAACATTTGTCATTTTAATTATTATGTGCCTTGTTGTGGGTCTCTTTGTGTTCATCTTGATTGGGACTCTATGCTTTCTGAATGTGTGAGACTTTTTTCTTCACCAGGTTTGAGGCGTTTTCTGTTGTTATTTTCTTATCTAGGTTCTCTCTTTCTTGCTCACTTTCTTCTCCTCTGTTACTCTTATGATTTGGATGTTATGTTTCATGTTGTTCCAAAGTACCTTTAAACTATACTCCTGATTTTTAATCCTTTTTTCTTTTTGCTACTCTAATTGGATGTTGGTTCCTGCTTTGTCTTTCAAGTCACCGATTTGATTCTCTGCTTCATTTAATCTACTTTTAATTCTTCCTCATGTATTCTATATGTCAGATATGGTATTCTTAATTTCAGACTGGTGATATTGTTCGTGGGTTCTATTTCCTTGCTTATGCTGATGTAGTTTCTACTAAGTTCATTGTAATTCTCTCTAAGTTTCTTGAGCATCCTTATAACCATGTCTTTGAACTCTATATCTGATAAATTGCTTGCCTCCATTTCATTTAGCTATTTTTCTGGAGATCCCTCCATTTGTGTCCTTTGAGGTCTGTTTCTTTGTCTCCACATTTAAGATGTTTCTTTGTATTTATTTCTATCTATTAGATAGAACTGCTATGCCTCCCAGTCTTTGTAGGGTCGCCTTATGTGCTAAGTGTTTTATAGGGCCTGGTGTCACAGTCTCCTTGATCTCCTGAGCTGGATGCTCTAGGAATGTCCCTTGTGTTAATTATATGCCCCCCCCCAAGTTGTAATTGAGTATTGATTGCTATTGGCCCATTTGGGTGTGGGATCAACCCTCAGGCTGGCTGACTGTCAGGCTCAACTCCAACCACAGCATATACATTGTTGTACAGGTGTGGTCTTGATGTGGCTTCTGAAGTCCTTGGTTAAAAGTCTCCTTTTTAGATAGTCTCCAGTTAGTATTCCAGGGTGATTGTTCTCCAATTTAGTTGTAACATCAAGTTTGGTTCTGGGAGGTGTTGCAAGCAACATGCCCCTATCCCACTTCCATCTTGGACCAGGCATAATTTAAGAAAAATTTACCCTTTGTTTTTTGTATCAAAAGCCCATTCCTTTTTATTGTTGAGTACTACTATTCCATTGTATGTATCTTCAATTCCCCCCCTCCCCAAAATATTCCCATTAACAGATATTTAGGTTGTTTCTAGTGTTTGGCTATTACAAATAAAGGTGCTATGAATATTCATGTACTAGTACAAGTTACTAGATGGACAAACTTTTTTCTTTCAGGCAAATACCTAGGAGTGGGATGGCTGGATCATATTATAATGTGTTTAACTTTTAAAGAAATCATCAAATTCCCTAACAACTGTGTACCATTTTACAGTCCAACCAGTAGTACACGAGATTTCCAGTTTTTCCATATTCTTCTCTACTAGTACATGTAGAAAGTTGTATTTTGAGCCATTTTTATCCATTAATTACTTAAAAATGATACTAAGAAGTTAAACAATCTTTATTCTGGTGATGTCAATATTTAAACTAGAGTAATATTAGGGAAAAAATGTCACAAGGTAAAGCCTTACTTGAGTACATTATATAGCTGTCATTTTTGAAATATTTGATGATGTATGAGCATTTATATTTTAGACTTTTCCAATTAAAATGGCAACCTCTGGGGTAGAGAAGAAATGTTATTTATGGGTGTTCTTTTTATGGCTTTAATTAAGTTTTTAAATTTTTGTACGCAATCATATATTTTTGTTACTCTCATTTTAGGTATTTTTAGTTATTGTGAATATAATTTTAAATAACATTTTATATATATTTAAAAGTTTATTGATTGTTTATAGGAACACTGTCTTATTCAGCCTCTTTGATAAACTTATTTCTTTCAATAGTTTATTTATAAATTAACTTATATGTATTTTCTAGGTAAGCAATCATTATGTCTACATATTATATTCTTTTCATTCTTTCCAACCCTGTACCTCTTATTCCTTTCTCATATTGTTTTGCATTGAAATTAAATGCTTTTTTTAAGTGGCAGATTATTAATGTTCTCTCCTTAGTGCTCATTTTGGATCAAGCAGAAATACAGTGTCTTGCCCTTCTGAAACATGACTTTTTATCTGTGCTAATTATTATCTGTATAACCTTGGGGAAGTAATTTATGTAGCTAGTTTCAGTTTCCTCATCTGAGAATGAGGATAATAAAATATTTGTAAGCCAAATTTACTGGGATGCTGTGAAGATGAAATTAAATTAAAAAAAAAGCATTTTTTAAACTGTGAATTGACATGCAGGGATTAAATTATATGCCTTCATAAGAAGTAGCTATTGCATTTTTTTTATCAATTTACACAACCCCAAATAGAATTTTGATGATCAATATTAGTAGACAATGATTTTTAAATCTAAAAGTCAAATGGAAGACATCCTAATATATAAAAACCTGGAATCGTAATGACCAGTAATGGAGGCACCATCAACCAGAAGTCAGTCCTGCAGTCAGCCCTGGGTTGCCATAGCAACCAGCACTGTGCCCCAGCACTGACTGTTGAGGGGGCTGTGAATCAGGGCCAGAGAGAGGCTCACATTTTATTTGCTGAATCAAGCCACATGGTTTTGACAAACTTCAAGGTATAGGGAAGCTTAATTGTCCTGTTATACTAAGAAAATAAGGAGCACTAGTAAGATCTATCATACTTATAAATGTGACTATAGTATATATTTGTGGACATATTAAAGAAAAATAGAAAGTTATTCTTAAATTATTTATGTATGTTTCAAAATATTCTAATAAATTTATCCATATCACATCACAGAAAAGTATGATACTACCACAACTACCACTACTTGTTGGCTATTTGTGTGTCTGCTCTGAAAAATGTCTATTCAGGTTCTTTTCCCATTTCTAAAATTGGGTTATTTGGATTTTTTTTTCTATTGAGTCATGTGAGTTTAGTATTTATTTTGGATATTAACCCTTATCAGATACATGCTTTGTGAATATTTTCTGCCATTCCATAGATTGCATTTTCATTTTGTTGATTGTTTCCTTTGTTGTGCAGAAACTTTTTAGTTTGATATAGACTCACTTGCTTATTTTTCTTTTGTTGCATGTACTTTCAGTATCACATCCAAAACAAAACAAAACAAAAGAACCCACACATATTACTGGGTCCAATGTCAAGGAGTTTTCCCCCTATGCTTTCTTCTATGAGTTTAATGGTTTCAGGTCTTATGTTTAAGTCCTTAATCTATTTTAAGTTGACTTTTTATATATTATGTAAGAGAAAGGTCCAATTTCATTCTTTGAATATTCAATTGTTCCAACACTATTAATTGAAGGCACTCACATTTCCCAGTTGTGTATTCTTGGAATCCTTGTCATAGATTAGGTGACAGTGTGGGTTATTTCTGGGCTCTCAGTTCTATTCCATTGATCTATATGTCTGTTTTTATGACAGTACATACTGTTTTGATTACTATAGCTTTGCAATATAGTTTTCAATCAGGAAGTTGATGCCTCCAGCTTCTTTTTTATTTCTTTTTTTTTTTATTTCTTTCTGAAGATTGCTTTGGTAGTCAGGGTCTTTCGTGGTTCCATATGAATTTTAGAATTGTTTTCTATTCTATGAAACATGCCATTAGAATTCTGATAGTGATTGTCTGAACTTATATATATCTTTGAGTAGTATGGACATTTTTACAACATTAATTCTTCAAGTATAAGAACATGGGATATCTTTCTATTTATTTCTATCTTCTTTATTTTCTTTCATCAATGTCTTATAGTTTTCATTGTGGAGATCTTTCACTTCCTTGTTAAATTTATTCCTAAATACTTTATTCTTTTGATGCAATTGTAAATGAGATTGTTTTTCTTAACTTCTTTTTTTGGATAGTTAATTTTTAGTCTATAGAAAAGCAACTTATTTTTGCATGATGATTTTGTGTCCTGCAAGCTTCCTGAATTTCTTTATTAGTCCTGGTGGACTATTTATGATTGCTTATAGATTAAGACCGTAATATCAGCAAACAGAGACAACTTTACTTCTTTCTGTCCTTCCTGTCTTTATTTCTTTTTCTTGCCTAATTGCTCTAATACTTTTAGTATTATGTTGAATAAAACTGGCAAGAGTGGCTGCAGCAGAGAAGCCAAGCCTCTTTAGTCTTCAGTCTTCAGTCTTCACTCCAGCCAGAGCCTTCAGTCTTTGCTCCGTGCCTGTATATGCAAATTAACTGCCATCTTTGTTGGGTTAATTTGCATAGTTGCTCTGATAGGCTGGTGGGCATAGCGGAGTGACACCAATTTGCATGTTTCTCTTTTATTAGTGTAGATTGCTGGCCAGTATGAATGCTAAAAGTTACAAAATCTTCAACAGCTACAGCTTCTACATCTATATAACAAGGATAATAATTCCTACTTCAACATTTTGTCATTGCATATATATATATATAATATATATTACATATATATTATATATATATATTAGATCTTGTATGCAAAGAATCTAACAATAACTCAAATAAGTGTGTTTCCTTGTCCTTGGATGATTTAACAAGTAATGTCTACCTTATATTGATTCAGAAGTGTTAGAAGCCCTTTGAAAAGTCATAAAAATTCTATCCTTTGTGGCTCACTTTGTGTTTTTTAGTATAAACTAAAAGATAGTGTCCATGTTATTTGTGAAAGTGTGTATTTTTAAAATTATGAAAGATTGAATGAAAAAGGCATATGCTCTAAACACAAGCATTGGTGTGGAATGCATCTGCCATTTGCCTTGATGTAAACATCTGTGTGCTCAGAGTTAAGGGGTTGCAGGGAGACTTCAACTCAGCTGTTGAAAAAATAGATGTGAAGATGTGAAACAATGAAATTATTACAATTGAGATGGCTACTTAAAAAAGCAACAACCAGATACAGTGATCATCTTTGACTTAATTTAGGGGTATACCAAATGTTTACAATTACTTGTTTGGCAAACTGGTTTTTCTTATATTCTTCATGGTTCAGGAGTTAAAACCTTATCTTATATCATAAAAGGTTAATATGCAAATTTACCCTAACAGCAGAACTACCGGGAATGACTGGTCACTATGACACACACTGACCACCAGGTGGCAGACGCTCAACACAGGAGCTGTCCCCTGGAGGTCAGAGCTCTCCCACAGGGTGTGTGCTCCACAGGGTGAGCTCCACTCAGCCACAATCCGGGCTGACAGCTGCGAGTGCAGCAGTGGTGGTGGGAGCCTCTCCTGCCTCCTCGGCAGCACTAAGAATGTCTGACTTCAGCCCGCATAGCTGATTGTGTCTGCTAAGAGCAGGGAGCAGTAGTCCTTGCCAGGCTGCGTGAGCTTCTTACTGACTTAGTAGAAATCCAGTGGGCCATGCAAGAAGAGCAAGCATCTGTCAAGTCAGGATTCATTCAGAACCACACTGTGAGCATCCGGGGTACTCTTCTGGGAGCTAGGAAGCCAGCAGTGAACAGAACGGACATATTTCCTGCTCTCATGGAGCTTACATCTGGTGGGTAAAGATAGATAACCAAAAACAAGTTGATCTATCAGACGGGGTAAATAGCATGAAGAGAAATGAAAGAGGCTAAGGGGGATCTGGGTGTTGGGGGAAGGGGAGGGGTTGCTGTGTCATATAGCGTGACCGTTGTCCAGAAAGAAGAGAGAGGCCATCTGTCGAGGTATCTGGGGAAAGAGCTTTCGAAGTATAGGGAATAGCAAGACTAGGGTGGGCAGGGGTAGGGGTCAGGCAGAAAAAAAGAGAAGGATTAACGATTATTATCTTGCAGACCTTCAGGTAAAAAAGTAAATGTGGAAATAGCAGATCTGGAGTTTATTTGTTGAGGGAACCAGCGGGCTCAATGGTTACTCAGTTAGACAGGCCCTGCATCGGATTCTGTTTGATGCCAAGTGCTCTGCATCCCTGGCATCTTGGTAACCTGCATGAGACATCGTGAGATCATTAAGAGGTGGGCCCACTCACGTGGCCTATATCTCTAGCCTTTCCAGAAGCCAGGGTGGACCAGATACATGACACGCTTCCTTTTCCTCTTGGATCGTTGGGTGAGTTTCTGCTATACTTTTCTTAAAATCGATTCTTCCTCTGCCCTTTTACTGGATGTGAAGAAAACCCAGGTTTTGATCTACACCAGGGGTCCTCAAACTTTTTAAACAGGGGGCCAGTTCACTGTCCCTCAGACCGTTGGAGGGCCGGACTATAGTTTTAAAAAAAACTATGAACAAATTCCTATGCACACTGCACATATCTTATTTTGAAGTAAAAAAACAAAATGGGAACAAATACAATATTTGTATTTGCATGTGGCCCGCAAATAATGAGGACCCCTGCTCTATAGTAAAAGGGTAATATGCAAACTGACCCTAACAGCAGAAAGACTGGGAATGACTGGTCACTATGACACACACTGACCACCAGGGGGCAGACGCTCAATGCAGGAGCTGCCCTCTGGTGGTCAGGGAGCTCTCACAGGGGGAAGCTCTGCTCAGCCACAAGCCAGGCTGATGGCTGCCAGTACAGCGGTGGTGGTGGGAGCCTCTCCTGCCTCCTCAGCAGCGCTAAGGATGTCCGACTGCATCTTAGGTTTGCTCCCCGCTGGCAAGTGGACATCCCCCGAGGGCTGCTGGGCTGCCAGAGGGTTGTCTGATTGCCATCTTAGGCCCAATCTCCTGGGGAGCAGGCCTAAGCCAGAAAGTGGTCACCCCCAAGAGGTCCCAGACTGCGAAAGGGCACAGGCCAGGCTGAAGGACCCCCAACCCCAGAGTGCACAATTTTTTGTGCACCGGGCCTCTAGTTTATAATAACAGACTTTTCTAAGGCACAAATCTATTTATATTCATTTCACAGGAAATGTTTACATGAGAGCAAAGAGCTCTAGCATCTGCCTGCTTCCTTGGCATAATAAAGAAGAAAAATTCTGATGTCATATAATACATGTTAATTAAAAGCAAAACTTTTCTAGAAAATATAGAATTTCCCTAATAGTGCAGACAAATGAATTATTCAGCCATATCATAAACACTATTATCATTAAAAGGGAATACAGATAGGAGCTATAATGCAGATGTTGTATACATTTTAATCTATGAAAATAACCTCTTAATTTTAATAAATTAAAATAGGATTTAACTTGGATTAGGTTTTAGGAATTGGGCCATTAGGGGAAACTGAACTATGTTGTCTAGGTGATGCAGAAGTATCCAGAGAATTTAATTCTTTTAAAAAGTGTGGGTTGAGGTTTTAGTACTTAAGAAAACATCTAATTATGTTTCTAAACTTATGCTCTTTGATCATAAATACAGTTTATACCAATAGTTGACATTATTGTTTCAAAAGCTTATTTCACATTTATTTTGATGTTTTCAATGAAGACAGGTCAGCAGTAATGAGTATAACTAAAAAACTTTCAAATTAAGATCATGACTATGGTAGCGAAATATTAGCCAATATGTTTTGAAATATAGAACCTCATTTTATATAATGAGTGATTTAATGTAAATGTTGAATCTTTTTGGAAACGTTCATTGAATCTGCAAAATATACTCTTCAACAAGGGTGGGAGAAATAATAAAATCAATGTGTATTTTAAAATGAAAGTTTCAGCCTTAAGTTACTGAAGGAACTATTAAGTGACTTTTGTAATATTTCTTGTTTAAATAAAGCATGATTGAATTAAATAATATGAAGCTAGGCTTTAACATTATCATCAATTAATTTCCCGAGTGTTTAGATTAAAATACTCTTGGATTTTCTCTTACTCTGAAAATGTAAGTACTAGAGCTACTAATTTCATGTAAAATTAAGAATATTTAGATGCTTTTAATAATAACTGCAAGTAAAGTAATAAAAATTAATATTTTAGATTTTTCTCCCCCCAAATGCTGTGTTTTTATATAAAAAAGACAAAATTTTATACTTTACCTCCTAAGGGTAAACTAAGGAGAACGGGAGTTACGAATCACACAGCTTCCAGTGACATGGTTTTTATGTTTTGAACCTATTAGCAGTGAAACTTCATTTTCACTACTGGAAGAGTATACAGGCTTGAATGTGCTATGTTAGGTGGGACCAAACGTAATATAAAGTTTTGCATTTTTTTCAGTACACTTCGAGTTGCACTTGGAAGTAAATGGCTAACTAGCATAGATTAATGATATGCTCAGTTTTGCTAGCAGCCATGGAGGAAGCAGCTCTCTCCTCTGGGTTTCCCAGAGAACTCAGAAACCATTGGCTTTTAATTCAGAAACACACTCTGAGGAGCATGTCTCCTGCTCTTTATTATATTTCAGGGGCAGCTCTATCAAACTGCATTGCCGTTGCTTAGCACAGCACTAAAAAAAAAAAATCACTCCAGGTGTATATTGAATGGATTATTATTAACAGATGATTCCAAAATTTGGTTTATGTCCCACTCTTTCAGGACTCAGGGCAGCCTGATGTCCCAGATGTGTTTCTGAGTGCAAATATGACAACTGAGAAAGATAATGCCTGACGCATGGAGATGGGCAGTAGAGAGCTGTATTCTGACCCGACATTCCATATTGTTGGCCTACTAAACCATTTCAGGAGAAACAAAGATGGTTACTAAGCCTATTTGTGGAAATGACATTGAAGCCACATGGTTGGTAAAGAAAAAAAGAGAAACAACAATATCTATAGTGAGAGAGAAAGCATGCAAGAAAGTGAGAGAACACTAACAGGACCAACATGATTGAGAAAATAATTATTTATACATAGAAGTTACCTTCAAGAATCTAAGAAGTGCCTTATTTTTTCCTAGAAAGAAAAAAAGAATTTAATATCTAAATGATGAGATCCATATTCCCTCCCAAATAATACAAGGCATAAAATAATCAGATCCTGCAGCACTAGGCAGTATATAAAATTTTAATGATAAATCTTTGTCTCAAAAATAGATTTTTGTGTACATAATAATTCTTCAAAATTAAAGACTAAACTCTAACATGGTATACAGTGATCCCTTGCTTGCTGCCTCCTTTCCTGCTTTACTTATTGCCTCTTTTAAGTCTTTCTGCTCTCATATTTTTATGTTCCATTAGCCATGAAGGTCCTATTATTCTCCCCTCATACTTGTGTGTGTTTTTTCCCCTCAACTCTATGGCTTTGCATATCATCTCTCCTGTTCTTGGAACTTCAGCCTCTTTTTTGGTTTATCTAACACAAGCTTGTTATTAAAGCTAAGATCAAGGATTGCCTCCTCTAGGAAGCCTTCCTTGATGTCTTCACCTCCAGTCAGTATACTCTGTGCCCCCTTAATATCCACTGCACTCCTTCATTGTTTTATAATTGCATTTTAAATATTTTTCTTCCTAGTCTCTGACTTGTTCAACTGTAGAAACTGGACTAAACTAGATTGAAATACTCTTGGATCATTAGAACCCACATTCCTGAGACTTAGCATATGTTCATTAATAATGTTAGAAAAAATGGATGACTGATGTTTATTCACTTAGTGCCTGCATTTACTCCTAAGAAAAATGGACTTGGGTCATTTTGTAAAGAAAAATGTTTTCAGTTCCAGCTTTGAGATAAGTGTGGGATTCAATTAAAAACCTTTAATCCTGGCTAGGCTAAGCCAGGGTAAGAAAGATATTCTTAGTAGATAGGGAGACATTGAAATGACCATTCTAACAGAACCAGAAACATTGTGACACACTGTAAGAAATCCTTCAGACATTGTGGATTTCATTTACTATCTCTTTAAAAGTAGAGTAGCTTATATCATTCATTTATATATTTATTTTTGAGAACATCTAATGAGTAAAGCATTACATTAGACTCTAGAGCAGTGGTTCTCAACCTTGGCTGCACATTAGAATCACCTGGGAATCTTAAAGATTCTTAAAGATTCCCAGGTGATTCTAATGTGCAGCCAAGGTTGAGAACCACTGCTCTAGAGAAATGATGCTGCATATACAGTACATGTTTTGTTTCTGAGGGTTCACAAATTGGTCAAAGGTAATATTATGGCTTGCAGACAGTCATATGGAAATGAAAGGTTTTGAGTGATGAGAATTCAGCCTAGGAAATACAGAAAGACCTTCAAAGAGAAACAGACAACTTAAGTCAAATCTGCAGATTGAACTGGCACAGATGGGAGAAGCAAGGTGGGAGAAGACAGTGAGCCAGAAGTTCTCAAGAAGCATCAGAGTGGGCAGGAGCTAAGATTTATGTGATGTATTTTTCTGGAAAGGACTTTCATGGAAGAAAGAGAAGGAAACAGTGAAAAAGGCTGCCTGAGTTGGATTATGGTGGGGGAAGTAGAAGGGTTACACCTCTGTTCCCTACAAGCTTGTAATACTGACATGAACTAAACTTCAGTTTCCTCATCTGTAAAGTGAGTCTAGCATAAAAGTAAGTGAAGTGTATAATTCTTGGGCAAAAGCAAAGTAAGACAGACAAAAATGCCATTTCTTGTTTTTGCAAATCAAAACAATTTCTAGAATGTTTTTATGCACAGACTATAAATGCTCTGAAATGCTCAGTTGGCTATTGTTTGGCTTTAGCTGAGGTGTTCCTGACAGAAGATCCCCTCAGGCTCCAGCCAAGACAGAGCTGGCTGAGCCAGGCTCACTGAGCTCCTGAGCAAAGCATGGCCTTCCCTTCTTTGCATTTCTAGTTCAAAATCTTAAACCTATCATTATTTTAATGATGTTTTAATGTTTAATTTTACTGTAAATTACATTAACATAGTTTTGACTGGTATATCAGAAGGCTTAAAAATGGAGTTAACGTCATTCTAAGAGCTAAAGAATTTGTCAGGTCTGACATGTTTAGTCAAGATAATCTGGACACATGTGGAGATGTTGGAAAGATGGTGCAGGATGGCTTTTCATTTGTTCAGGATTTGAGGAATGGGAGTGGACTCACAGTAGAGTTTTGCTCTATATTAGCCACAATTGAGAGGATAATTATGGCTTTTGTTAAGAACATTAACCAAGGTAAAAATGCTCCTATATAGCAACTAATTACATATTATGTTTAAATCATTTTCTGAAGAAGATGATATCATCAGAATATCACATAATTTAAGAAGCATTAGTGAAATTCTGTACTTTCCTTATATTTCATAAATGTAGTATGGTAATGTGCACTGGTGGGAGGCGTGACCTACAGGGATTGGCCCGCTGTGGGAACGCCATTCATCCCAGTCAACTGAGTGGCACTCTCACTGTGGTAGCGCACTGACCACCAGGGGGCAGCTCCTGCATTGAGCAACTGGTCAATGTGTGTCATAACGACTGGTCGACCAGTCGTTCTGGTTGTTCTGCCACTGGGTCACTGGGCTTTTATATATAGAGACTAGAGGCCTGGTGCATGAAATTCATGCATGGGGGGTCCCTCAGCCCGTCCTGCACCCTCTCCAATCTGGGACCCCTTGGGGGACATCCCTCTTGCAATCTAGGACCACTGGCTCCTAACTGTTCACCTGCCTGCCTGTTTGATTGCCCCTAACTGCCTTTGCCTGCCAGCCTGATTCCCCTAACCGCTCCCCTGCCAACCTGATCACCCCCTAACTGATCCGCTGTGCTGGCCTGATCACCCCTAACTGCTCCTCCCTGCTGCCCTGATCGCACCTAACTGCCCTCCCCTGTGGGCCTGATTGCCCCTAACCACCTCTGCTTTGGCCCCCGCCACTGAGGTTTTGTCCAGAAGGACGTCCGGAATATGGCCAGTCTTTTATTAGTATAGATATTTGGAAATCATGTATTTAGGGGTAAAAAAATCTCATTTGTAAAGTTTTTATTAGCAAAGATTTTCTTTTTCTAAAATGCTTTTTTTATTACAAAACTAGTGGCCTGGTGCACGAAATTCATGCATGGGGGAGGGGGTGTTCCTCAGCCTGGCCTGCACCCTCTCCAATCTGGAACCCCTCAAAGGATGTCCTACTGCTGGTTTACAGGGATCAGGCCTAAACCGGCAGTCGGATATCCCTCTCACAATCTAGGACTGCCGCCACCATGGGGTGAGGGTCCCCACTGGGGGTGTGTGGCCAGCCTGGGTGAGGGGCTGAGGGCTGTTTTCAAGCTGGCCACACCCCCTTCAAGGTGGGAGTCCCCGCTGGGGTGCCTGGCAGGCCTGGGTGAGGGGCTGATGGCTGTTTGCAGGCTGGCCACACCGCCTTCAGGGTGGGGGGTCCCACTGGGGTGCCTGGCCAGCTTGGGTGAGAGGCTGATGACTGTTTGCAGGCTGGCCAAGCCCCCCAGTGGGGACCCTCACCCCATGAGGGTGTGGCAAGCCTGGGTGAGGGGCTGATGGCTGTTTGCAGGCTGGCCACACCGCCTTCAGGGTGGGGGGTCCCACTGGGGTGCCTGGCCAGCTTGGGTGAGAGGCTGATGACTGTTTGCAGGCTGGCCAAGCCCCCCAGTGGGGACCCTCACCCCATGAGGGTGTGGCAAGCCTGGGTGAGGGGCTGATGGCTGTTTGCAGGCTGGCCACACCGCCTTCAGGGTGGGGGGTCCCACTGGGGTGCCTGGCCAGCTTGGGTGAGAGGCTGATGACTGTTTGCAGGCTGGCCAAGCCCCCCAGTGGGGACCCTCACCCCATGAGGGTGTGGCAAGCCTGGGTGAGGGGCTGATGGCTGTTTGCAGGCTGGCCACACCGCCTTCAGGGTGGGGGGTCCCACTGGGGTGCCTGGCCAGCTTGGGTGAGAGGCTGATGACTGTTTGCAGGCTGGCCAAGCCCCCCAGTGGGGACCCTCACCCCATGAGGGTGTGGCAAGCCTGGGTGAGGGGCTGATGGCTGTTTGCAGGCTGGCCACACCGCCTTCAGGGTGGGGGGTCCCACTGGGGTGCCTGGCCAGCTTGGGTGAGAGGCTGATGACTGTTTGCAGGCTGGCCAAGCCCCCCAGTGGGGACCCTCACCCCATGAGGGTGTGGCAAGCCTGGGTGAGGGGCTGATGGCTGTTTGCAGGCTGGCCACACCGCCTTCAGGGTGGGGGGTCCCACTGGGGTGCCTGGCCAGCTTGGGTGAGAGGCTGATGACTGTTTGCAGGCTGGCCAAGCCCCCCAGTGGGGACCCTCACCCCATGAGGGTGTGGCAAGCCTGGGTGAGGGGCTGATGGCTGTTTGCAGGCTGGCCACAGCCCCCGGGAACCCAAGCTCCCAGCCCCTCCTTTTTTTCTTTTATTTTTTCAGCGCCTCCATGAGCAGAGGGAAGCAGGTATCTGGGATTTATTTATCTTCTCTAATTGAAACTTTGTAGCCTTGAGTGGAGCCCAGGGCTGGCCAGGGCCGGTGGGAATCTTGGCTTTCTCCATCAATGGGGGCAACCCAAGCCTCCTGCTCACTCCAGCTTCATGGCTGCTGCCATCTTGGATGGGTTAATTTGCATACTCACGCCTGATTGGCTGGTGGGCGTAGCTTGTGGGTGTAGCAGAGTGACACCAATTTGCATATTTCTCCTTTATTAGTGTAGATATATGTTTAAGTAAGAAAAATGTCATATAAAAGCTCAATTATTACTACTGTTAGTATTTCAACATGTATAATTTTTTACTCTTTTCTATGGATAATATTAGTCAGGATATCATAACTCCTGAAACAAATACCTTATAAATGATCAGTGACTTTGGGGGGACAATCAAGATGGCAGCATAGGTAAACACCTGAACTTGCTGCCGAGTACAACCACATTAAAACTACAAATAAAAGACAAAATGAATAGCATCCAGGACCACAGGAGGTTGGCTGAGTGGAAATTCTACAACTAGAAGGAAAGAGAAAAACGCATTGAGTTGGATAGGAGGTACAGAGGTGAGGAAGTGTGGAGGTACGGAGGTGCGCAAAAAAAGGGGCTGGCAGCTAGGTACACTGTTGTCTTTTTCAATCGGGAGGGAGTTACAAGATCCCAACTGCTCTGTAATCCAGTTCTGGGTGAGAATCTGGGGACCCAGACTCATATGGACAGAAACTGTACTGTCTGGCATTGGGCTGGAACATGAGGGCAACTTTCTTACAGAGGTGCTTGCAGTGTTCATTGTTCCTGCATGGGGCTGAGGGACATAGAGAACCAGGGACCTATTGGGGGAGGGCTGACATCAACCATAGCTGTTTGCACTGCTCCATGACTCCCTGAGACCACGCACCACTCAATTTACAACCCCATCCAAGTTGTGCGCAGAGGCTTTTGTATACTAATGGCCTGGCCGTTCTCTGCCTAAAAATCTGTCAAACTGCAGCTGGGTCAGAGAAACCCAGAGCTTCCAAAAGAAGGCCTAAGGCTTGTCAGCAGCCTGCATTACTTCACAGCTGTGCCTCATCTGGGCACCTCCAAACCCCAAACAAAAAGGAGGAATCTGCAGATCTCTCTGTAGCTCCTGCTGGGTGGCCTCAGGCAGTGGCAGACTTTGCACTTCCTTGGAGATCCAAGAGCCAGTGTACCCAGTGGTCAGAGTGAGACCTTCCAGATTATAACTCTTCACATCCATAAGAGACACATCAGGGGGCAGACTCAGTGAATGCCAAAGCCCCACTGAAGCAAGTCCTGCACTATAAGGGTGTCTCCAGCACAGAAGTTCTCCCATTGTAGACACAACTGGTCCTCACAGCCAATTG
>NW_005354272.1:791349-796094 GCF_000412655.1 Myotis brandtii | reverse complement strand
TGGGAACTGGGTGGAGGGGAGCTATGGGGGTATAAAGAGGAACTACTATAATAATCTGAACAATAAAGATTTATTTAAAAATAAATTATCTTTGACTTTGACAGTAGTTTATTTCTAACTCCAGAGAGGATTACCAGCAGTGGGGGTGGCAGTGCAGTGAAGTTCTGCTCCATGCAGTCATTTAGGGCCCTTATTAACACCTGCTCCTGGAGACTCATGACCATCTACCTCTAGCCAGGGGGTAGCGAGAGAAAATGGCAACTGAGATGTTTTTACATTTCAGACCACAAAATAGTGAATCACCTCAGTGTTTACACTGGGAAATGGAGTCTAAATATATGACCAGTCTGGAGAGAAAGCAGGTTTGATGTGCACACTGCCTTCTTTGCCATAGCATATATGCACATAACCAGGCTTATGTTTTATGCATTCTCCTGTATAATACTGTCTATTTAATCAGCAATATATCTCAAACTTCTTTCCTTATTCATATCATCATTAGTTGATTGCATAACAACTTTTTACTTCAGTCAATTTCTGGTTAAACATTTTGGTTGATAGCTTTCATGAATGTATGCAACAATCTGCTAACATTCTCATACTTTTGCATACTAGCCTGGTTGCTTACTTAAAACATTCCCATAAGTAGAATTGTTGGGTCAAAGGGTATGTACTGAAAAGAAAAAAAAGGACTTTTGACACATTACCTAATTGACTCCTGAAATTTGTAGTCTCATCAGCAATGAAGGTACCAGTTGATGACATTTTTCTCTTGGGTAATGGAGTCTGTAGTGGAAGCTGAATGCTGCACTTCCAGTATTCTTTTGACTTTAGTGTGAATTAAAGAGTCAATCATCAAGTATTTGTTGAATACCTACCAAGTGACTGGCTTATGCTATATGGAATTCAAGAAAAGTAATTAGGTTATTTTTATTGGGAAACGGTACTCTATTCTATATACTTAACACCAAAAGAGAGTTTCCATTTGTCTGCCTCTTCCCAATTCAGTGATGGATGCTTTGGATTTTACAGTGCCTATAGAAGGGAGTAGGGAGAAGTAAGGGTGTTTCTTACAATTATCAAGGATCAGATACCTACGCTACAACAAATTAAAATAAAAATTAAGGTATTTAAATATATTCTTAAAAATTATTGTAATACTAAGTTCAAAATGATTTCCAGGTATACATGGCTACAAGTCAGAAAATTATGTAGAAGCAAGGCAAATCTGGGGAATGACTAGAAAGAACCTCATCCTGGCTTCATGAATTTCTTGAGAAAAACGGGATATATAACTAGATTACTATTGTAATTGTTAGTTATAAATTCCCATGGCCAGTAATACACAAAGACAAGATTAATTTTTAAGTTTAATTTTAAACATAAAAAATATTTTTCAGGAGATGTAAAATTTGAGGTATTCTGTGAGATTTCTAATTTTTTCTTATTATTTTGATGGTCATTTTTCAAATAGCCAATCATCATTATATACTCATTTAATACATCATTATATACATCATTATATACTCTGAAACTATATAGATTGATTTTATTTCAGTGATAATTATTATCTTTTCTACTATTATTTAAAGTTATATTTGGGTTTAATTTTTAAAATTATGGGCTTTTCAGATTTAGATTTTTTGCTTTACTTGTATATCATATGGAAATAATTTATTACAAGTTTATTAATTAGATTCTTGTTTGTTTTCTATTGTAAGATATGAAGATTTTTAGTGAAGAAAGACCTTGTGTCTTCCTGAGATACAGTGTCTGTAGAAAAGTATTTTCACAAAATGGAAATATAGTTTTTGTTAGTAGATTCATGAGTTATAGATATGTGTATATGCACCTATATGATATATAAGCACTTCTGTGAACAGATAAATTAATGCATGTTGTGTAGAAATCTGACAATTTTCCGATAACTACTTCAGCCTTTAAATACTCAGAATAGCCCTGTTGAAGTTCAAAAAATAATAGAATAGTTTTCAAACCTAATATGTATGTACACTTGGAGTTGAGATAATAATCACAAACGAGAACAAACAAATCACATTAACAATTAATTCACACTCCTTTTAAAATGTCTAACAAAACTCTCAGTGTCTCAGAACTACTTATTAACTTCAAAAACTTTTTAAAAAGTTATGTCTACCTGAGGTCATTGACTCAATTAATTTATGAAGCACATGCTGTGTGTGAGATGCACAGTACACTTTCCTTAACACTTCCTAGTCTGCTTGGGAGACAAACAAGCAAACAAAGAACCACAATTCAAAATGAAAAATGCACCAGGGTTTTCTGGGAACATAAAAAAGAGCTAGAGTCTAGAATACCAGAGAAGGATTTCATGAAGGAAAAGATCAAAGGTAGGAGATTATTTTATATTTCATTGGTATGAGCTGTGTTTTGAAGCATTAGATGATATGTTAGTTTTGAAAACGTCTAAGTGACTTATCACCATTGCTAAGGACATTTCTGACCATTAAAGAGGAGCAGATCTAGGTGTTCAAGTTTCTGAAAAAGTAAAATAAAAAGCACTGGGATGCAGCCTATAATGAATCACAGTGGTCCATTTAGCTTATCATCTTTTGACTTCAATTATTATTATTATATTATTATTTAAAATTTTTAAATATGATTTAATTGATTTGAGACAGAGAGAAAGAGAGAGGGAAAGAGAAACATCGATGTGAGAGTGTAATATAATCACTCGCTTCCTGCATACCCCCTACCAGGGACTAAGCTCACAAACCACTCATTTGCCCTGACCAGGAATAGAACCAGCAAACTCTAGGTCCATAGGGCATTGCTCAACCAACAGAGTCCCACCACCCAGGGCTATTATATTATTTTTTAAATATTTATTTATTGATAGAGAGAGATGAGAGAGAGAGAGAGACAGACAGACAGACAGACAGACAGAAACATCAATTTGTTGTTCCATTTATTTATACATTTATTGCTTAATTCTTGTATGTGTCCTGACCCGGGATGGGACCAGCAACCTTGACATATCAGGATGATGCTCTAACCAACGGAGCTAACTGGCCAGGGCCAATTATTATTGATCTTACTATTCCAGATAATACTATTTCAAAATCTTATTAATATGTATACATACTAAACTTAGGAAAATTTATACTACAAAAATGATTATCTTCATGTGTGAGAAGTTTTAATTATTTATAGCCAATCCTATAATTTTACAAATAATCATAATCAAGTCCAAATTCACTAGAAATTGCTTAAGTCAAGGGAGATTTGGAACTTGAATCGGCCTGAGAAAATGTCAAAAAGGACCAGAGAACCCAGAAGTGAATAAGAAACTTAGAGTGAGGGCTGCATGGTACTGCTGCTGACTTCACAGCAGTCTGAAGAGTTGGCTGTGGGCTAGCCAGACTCCTGGCCATGATGCAGGAGACAGCGGCCATCCTAAAGCTTTCATCTTTCCATGGATCCGCTCAGTGAGAGGAACGGGATAAACCGAAAATGGCGGCGGAATAGGCAGACGTGTCCCGAGGCTTGTCCTGGAGCAGATAGAACAAGCAACTAAATCTAATAACATCCACCCCGATTTGGCAAAGTAGACATGGCTGGTGAGACAATTTGCAGCTGGGAAGGGCAGAGGACACCTGAAGAATGGTAAAATCAGGGATCTGGGCTGGAGAGAACTGTAAGACCTCTGAGCCCAGAGGGTCAGAAGGAAGCTGCATGGCACCAAGGCTGCGTCCCTTGGGACAGGTGTAGAGTCTGACTGTGGAAAGGAGGTCTGCAGGACTGCTGGTGGCAGGGGATTCTAGATCTAAGTCCATAGCCAAGAGAGACTGATCCCAGAGGGGACAGCCTAGAAGGCAACCCAAGCCGCACCATGCCAGGGGGAGAGGGGCTTGCAGTGGCACAGCTCTTTCCCCTCTTTTTGGTCTTTGCTTTTATTCACTAAACCTAGTTCATAGAACCATTCAAATACTAACACTCACCCATGGTTGAGGTGCAGGTGGAGGTGCGGATTTGTGGAGTCTGGGGAGAGGCTGAAGAGAGGAGAGGGTGGAGGAGAGGTGGCCGCGAGTCTTGCGCTGAGTCAAACCTGACTTGCTGGGCCTAGGCAGCCATTTTCTCTGCAAGATATAGCTCCTCCCTGCAGTCTCCAGGCAATCAATAAAGCCAAACCCAGACTATACCCTGAGTGGTACAAAAAAAAAAATCTGAATAGTCCCCGAGAGTCCTCAGGGACTGGCCTAAAGAGAGGCCATTCAGTCCCAGGAACAGGAACCCGAGAAGTGGCAGACAGTACAGAAGAGTGAAATCTTAAATCAGCCCTCATGGGGAATTAAAACTCAGTAGAAAGGAATAAAACTTCACTTTCTCATTTTTATTTTATTTTATTATTATTTTGTTATCTCTTTTTTATTTTTCCTTTATTTTCCTTTTTTCCCTTTGTTTCTTTATTTTCTATTTCTTTTCACATTATTTTTTCATCATTCTAATTTTTTTTATTTTATCCTATTTTAAAATTATTTTTTTATTATTTTTTTTCTTCTCTTTCTCTTTCTTCTTATCCACTCATCCTGTTTCTACTTCTTCTGTACTGAACTGAGGTCCTCCCCATATTCATCCAATTCCTTAACCTTACTTTCTGTATATAAGTTTGGCCTCTACAGATTCTTACCCCACCCTCTTTACTGGGTATTTGGTGTTTGTATATTTTGATTTATCTGTTTGTCCTCTGGTGTTTCCTCCAT
>NW_005354272.1:790546-791115 GCF_000412655.1 Myotis brandtii | reverse complement strand
ATATAAATTTATTAATAAATAAACAGTAACAAAAGGATATAACAACAACAGAGGCATGAGATAAAAACGACAAAAACATGATATGAAAACAACAAAAACATGATATGAAAACAACAGTGATGCAAACAGTGACTGATAAAATGATTAAACTAATAATAATATCTCCCTGTACACCACATTAAGAGTGAAACACTTTCAGAGTGCTTGACTAATTTCCCTTGTGATGAAGTACTGAGAACTTTAACTGTAACATCACATGCTTTTCAAACTCAAGAGAAAGCAACATATAAGTGACCATGTGCAAAAACAGGTTCAGGTAGGAATATGTCTACTCTGTCTAGAGTTTGTCCTTGTGATTTATTAATAGTCATCACAAATGCTGGCATCATGGGAAACTGTCGTTGAATCAATTTAAATGGGAGGCCAGTGTCAGATGGGGACAAATTAATTCTTGGAATCAGAACAGCCTCTCCCTCTGCAGATCCTGTTAATACTTCAGCTTCGATAATGTTAGGTCGTAATCTTTTGATAATAAATCTGGTACCATTACAAAGACCCCATTTACTATT
>NW_005354272.1:788333-789292 GCF_000412655.1 Myotis brandtii | reverse complement strand
CCGGTTATTTTTGTGCTTCTGTTTTCCCTTGCCTCTCTTGATATTATTGGTTGTTTCTAGTTTGCATTCATCTCCAGGGAGCTGTTGCTGGAATTTGTTGGGATTAGTGGTGGTTCTAGCGTAGTTTTCTCCTCATATAAAGAGTCTCTTCCCCTCTTCTAGTTCATTCTCTCTTTTCGCTCTTTTATTTCATTTATTTGTTACTCTTTTTTCCCCCCTCCTTTTTCCCAGTTTCATTTTTGCACTCCTTTTTTTCTCTACTTTTCTTTTCTTTCTTTTCTGTTTTCTCTTTTATCTTTTTATCTTCTTTCTTCCTTATCCCCTAATTCTCTTAATTCGGGTGGTCACCTTTATTTGGGGTTATTAATATCGTGAATATATTTGTGTTCAGTGCCTGGTATGTGGTGCCTTGTTGTGTTGTATTTGGTGCCTTTAAATCAACACAGCAGATCCAAGCAACAGCAGCCTCCTGAACACCACACCTTCTGTATGAGGAACAGCAGCTGTACGTGAAGCCTCCCACCACCAGCCAGAAGAGCAACCACATCTGTGAACAGCACCCACCAGAGGAGCTGCTGTGAACTGAGGAGCAGCTGCTACTGCAACTGCCCGAGGAGCAACCACAGCCCAAGGAGCCACTGCATCCCAGGGAGCAGCCACTGAACGACTCAACATCTAGATATGTCAGTGAGATCAAACATGGGTAGACAAAGAAACCCCCAAAGGAAAGAAAAGGAGGACTCGCCAGAAAAGCAGCTAAGTGAAACAGAGGCATTCAGCATGACAGAAAAAGAACTCAGATTAAGGGTCCTAGAATGCATAAACCGGATGGAGGAAAAAATCAACAACTTATGCAAGAAGCAAGAAGAAACAGATGGAAAAATCGACAACTTATGTAAGAATCAAAAAAAAAAACGGATGAAAAAAAACAATAAATTATGTAAGAACCAAGAAGAAAT
>NW_005354272.1:776692-784214 GCF_000412655.1 Myotis brandtii | reverse complement strand
CCAAACCACTATGCTCAATTAATATTTAACAAAGGAGGCAAGAACACATAATGGAGTCAAGAGAGTCCCTTCAATAAATGGTGCTGGGAAAATTGGAGAGATGCATGCAAAAAAAAAAAAATGAAACTAGACCAACAACTTACACCATACACAAAAATTAACTCAAAATGTATAAAGGACTTAAACATAAGATGGGAAACCATAAAAATCTTAGAAGAATCCATAGGCAGCAAAATATCAGACATATGTTGTAGGAATATCTTTACTAATACATCTCTTAAGGCAATGGAAACAAAGAAGAAAATAAACAAATGGGACTGCATCAAAATTAAAAGCTTCTGCACAGCAAAAGAAATCATCAACAAACAAAAAGAAAGCCCACTGCATGGGAGAACATATGTGCCAATGTTATCTCCAATAAGGGTTTAATCTCCAACATTTACAGGGAACTCATACAACTTAACAAAAGGAAGATAAACAACCCAATCAAGAAATGGGCAACGGACCTAGATAGATACTTTTCAAAAGAGGACATAAGGAAGGCCAAGAGACATATGAAAATACTAGAGCCCCGGTGTATGAAAATTTATGCACTGGTAGGGGTCCCTCAGCCCTTCCTGCCCCCTCATACAGTCCGGGAGCCCTCATGGGCGGGAGATAACCCGGCAATCAGGGGAAGGCAACACCCCATCACAACTCTGCTGCTGCCACTGCCGGCAGCGCAAGCCTTGGCCGGCCCTGGTTACCTGAGCCTCAGGTGGCCCTGGGTGGCTGGGTAGCTGGTATCAGAGGCTTGCCTGTGCCTCAGGCATTGGCTTGGCAGCCACCATCCTAGGCTTGCCTGTGCTTCAGGCTGACCCTGGGGGGCTGGGGTGTTGAGGGGACTGGGAGACTCTGGAGGCAGGCACACGCCAAGTCTGGCGGACCTGGCCTTGCCACATGCCTGCCGCCCTGGTTGGGCTGAGGGGACTGGGTGCCACCATCTTGTGGCTGTGGGTGCCGCCATCTTTGAGGGCAAGGCAGTCAATTAGCATATTCCCTCCTTATTGGCTGTGGGCGCCTCCGTCTTTTCGACCACATGAGGGTCAATTAGAATATTCCCTCTTTATTAGATAGGATGCTGCAAGTCACTAATCATCTGAGAGATGCAAATCAAAATGATAATGTGGTACCATCTCATACCTGTCAGAATGGCTATCATCAACAAATTAACAAATGACAAGTGCTGGCCGACGATGTGGAGAAAAAGGAACCCTTGTGCACTGCTAGTGAGAATGCAGACTGGTGCAGCCACTGTGGAGAACAGTATGGAGTTTCCTCAAAAAACTAAAAATGGAACTCCCATTTGACCCAGTGATCCCACTTGTAGGAATATATCCCAAGAAACTGGAAGCATCAATCAGAAAGGATATATGCACCCCTATGTTCATAGCAGCACAATTTACCATAGCTAAGTTTCGGAAACAGCCTATGTGCCCATCAGCAGATGAGTGGATTAAAACTTGTTGTGCATCTATACAATGGAATACTACGCTGCTGTAAAAAAGAAGGAATTCTTACCATTCGCAATAGCATGGTTGGACCTGGAGAGCATTATGCTAAGCGTAATAAGGCAGTCAGAGAAAGATAAATATCACAGGATCTCACTCATTTGTGGAATATAATGAACAACATAAACTGATGAAGAAAAACAGATCCAGAGACAGAGAAGCATTGATTGGACTTTCAAACCTTAGAGGGAAGGTAGGTGAGCATGGGGGTAAGGGGGAGAGATCAACCAAAGGACTTGTATGCATGCATATAAGCCTAACCAATGGACACAGACACCAGCGGGGTGAGGGCATTAGTGGGGGTTGGGTGGGCAATGGTGGGATAAGAACACATAAGTAATACCTTAATCAATAAAGAAAAAAAATAAAAAATTACAGATAAACCATTCCAAATAAGAAAAGTAAAAAGAAACTTAGGGTGAGAGTTGCCTGTGGTCAGGAAAAGGCAGAATTTCTATTAACAGCTCCCACCAGCTGGGTTGTAAAAGGTACAGCTGGAAGAGCTGGAAGGGAGATTGGAAGGCCTGAAACTGTAGAATAATGAAGGTGAAATGAGATGTGCCTGTTCAGGACAATAAAAGAAAGGCAGGAACAGCTTCAGGGTCTGGATCTTAGATGCATGCAAACCCAGTTGCAGAGAAAGCCTAAATAAACAGCGACAAGAAATGCATACATATGTATTTATATCTGAAGATTCATAAAGCAAATGCTAGGACAAATTAGCATGTTTAGAAAGTTCTGAGTGATGAACTGGAGGGATGAAGATTAAAAGCCAGAAATAATTGAACAGACAGATATTTTTATTATGCTTTCAGATTAGCAACATACTTTGAATACTACGCTAAGAAATATTTGGAACTCTACACTGGTCACCAAAACCTATTATGTTCTTAGTGAGTCTGGTGTGTTGCAAGTTCTTCACTGGAGCATTTAAAAAATTCCCTGGTCTGTTTTTACTTAGACTAATTGGAAATAAGTTTAACTTGCCCTACAATAGTTTAAAAATATTAAAACATTTCTGTATTTTGAGATATTTCTCATCGTAATTATAATATCGTAGTCATTTTTTTTTCCTTTCCTTCATTGCAAACCTTTTTGAGCCTTTATGAAATTGCTATTTGGTGTAACAGCTGTTTTTCTATTTTTTAGATTTGCTGATTTGAATTTAAAAGGAAAACAATATTAATTCCCTCAAATATCTTTTCCTCAAAATATGTAGCATTCCCTTTCCCTCCCGCCCCCCCCCTTTTTTGCACTGAGTAATATAGTCTGGCAAAAAGTAAGTGTGATCTTAATTGTTAGATTTGTTTATTCCAGGGAGAAACCAATGGAGCACCTACAGTAATTAACATCTTTTCTCTGGTCTTCTCATTTTGTTAATGATATCTTATTAAAGGCTGTGCAGTAATTACTGCCCACTGAGGTACATACACTGAAACAAATTAATGGCCAATGACCAATAATGATTACACATGCAATTATCTATTGTGAAGTATAAGCAGAAAAATATTGAAATAAAAAACTATGTTCTTTTAAGTTAAAATTAAACTATATTATTAAACTATGCCAAAAATCATATTAACAACTCAACAGATAAATGGTATCTCATGACTTTGTAATCATCTCCACCAGTTTTGAGTAAGTTACAAAAGACTAGTTTTTACAATGTTTTGCAGTTTTACCCTGTAGGTACAGAAGTAAAAGTGTGAATAATGGGACATATATGTTTACTTTTAGGTATAACTTTAGTTATATTTGGCACATTTATGTTAATGTAGGCAGCGTAATTGTCAGTGATTTCAGGAATTTAAAGTAAATTTTAGTATCAGAAAATATTTCCTACATTCTTCTTGAGATTCCCCCACCCCTACCCCTACTGGCTTCCTACTACCTATCTATGGTTAAGAAATTCCAGGTTACTTACCACTTAAACAATTTTAGTACTCTTTAATACTTACTTTATTTATCTAATGGGCTTATAAAAATAAAAAAATAAAGAGTAATTTTCCTATAACACTACCCACTATAAGTTGGGATAGACTCGAGGGTGGTGATATGCATACAATTTTCATATGATACAATTTGATTTTGTAAAGTCAAGCAGTTGGAGACTCCTCTTTCTTTAGACTATCAACAACTTTGGCATATGTATTTTACATGTGAGAAAAAAAATCATAAACCTTACCTGAGAACAGTGTTGGGATTCTCCATTTTGGATTCTAGGAGATCTCAGGGCTGTCTGTATCTCTAATTAGCCAGCAAGTCACTGATTGTCTCTGGGCCTTGGTTTTCTGACCTGAGAAATGGGAGCTTTGTATTAGGTCACCCATAAGGTCATTTATAGGCTTTAATGTCTGTGGAAAGCTTTGTAATAGGATCACATGAGACTGGGAATTACCTCTTGTATCTCTGCTTAAATTCTGTGAAAACATTAAGTTTTAGATTATTATAATTATTTGGGGTTCATTTTACAAGTGAAATTTTCTTTTTTTTATTCTTTTTAAAAAAATATTATAAGTATTGGGAAAATTGGACAGATATATGCAAGAAAATGAAACTAGACCACCAACTTACACCATACACAAGAATAAACTCAAAATGGATAAAGGACTTAAATGTACGACAGGAAACCATAAAAATTCTAGAAGAATCCAAAGGCAACAAAATCTCAGACATATGCCAAAGCAATTTCTTCACTGATACAGCTCCTAGGGCAGTTGAAACTAAAGAGAAAATGAACAAATGGGACTACATCAAAATAAAAAGTTTCTGCACAGCAAAAGAAACCATCAACAAAACAACAAGAAAGCCCACTACATGGGAGAACATATTTGCCAACATTATATCTGATAAGGGCCTAATCTCCAAAATTTATAGGGAACTCATACAACTTAACAAAAGGAAGATAAACAATCCAATCAAAAAATGGGCAAAGGATCTAAATAGACACCTTTCAAAAGAGGACATTCAGAAAGCCAAGAGACATATGAAAACATGCTCAAAGTCACTAATCATCCGAGAGATGCAAATCAAAACAACAATGAGGTACCATCTCACACCTGTCAGACTGGCTATCATCAACAAATCAACAAACGACAAGTGCTGGAGAGGATGTGGAGAAAAAGGAACACTTGTGCACTGCTGGTGGGAATGCAGACTGGTGCAGCCACTATGGAAGACAGTATGGAGTTTCCTCAAAAAACAAAACATGGAACTCCCATTTGACCCTGTGATCCCACTTCTAGGAATATATCCCAAGAAACCAGAAACACCAATCAGAAAGGATATATGCACCCCTATGTTCATAGCAGCACAATTCACCATAGCTAAGATTTGGAAACAGCCTAAGTGCCCATCAGTAGATGAATGGATTAGAAAACTGTGGTACATCTACATGATGGAATACTATGCTGCTGTAAAAAAGAAGGAACTCTTACCATTTGCAACAGCATGGATGGAACTGGAGAGCATTATGCTAAGTGAAATAAGCCAGTCAATGAAGGAAACATACCACAAGTGAAATTTTCTTATCTTGAATGTTTAGACCTCATCAAATATGTTAGATATGGATTAGAATTTTAAATATAGACATTTTAAAATACATTTAAAAACTAATATTTATATAATTATGATTTATAATTAAAATACTGAATAAAGTATAATTTTGTTTATTATAGTTTTGTTTCTTATGAGAATTTGAGTTTCCTTAATATCAGAATTAAATGTTTATGTATTTATGTACCTGAATATTAGCACTTATTAGTGTTCAAGAAATATTTGTTAAAAGAAAAAAAGAATAATTATCAAAATATATCTGGTTTTGGACATTCTGTATGTTACTATGTTGTTTCAAATTGTTTTCAGTGTCAAATATCTTTTCTCCCTCAAGTAGAAAGTTGACAACTCAAATGTTTTACAGTGAAGCAATTAAGGTTTGATTCTTTGAGTTAAGATTTTATTTGGATATGGATATCACTATGGGATTATGATCTCTTTGTTGTGAGTTGAATATTACATCCAAATTACTTTTTTTACATAAGAGGAAATTGTGCATAATGAGGATGTAAATTGTTAGGTTATTATTATATAAAATCTCTGCCCTGCAGATTTTCATTATCTATTAAAATTATTAATATCTTTTTTAGGATCCACTAGCAAAAGATGAGAAAAGTTATTACCCAGCTTTTAAGATTTCTCAGCACCTCTGACCGTGTTTAATTTTTCCTCTCAGTTCATGGGAACTGGTCTTGTACACCTGGCTGAACTTGGTTTAGGTTTTTGACAGTTTTTTATTTGTATCCCATTTGGATGTTTTTCAAAATGTCCAGACTATTCACATTAGATCTGAATAAGCACTATCCAGTGGTTTAATTCAAATTGTCTGACATATTTCTAATTAGTATTGTAAGGTTTACAGATTATTCTTTATAAAATAAAGCTTTTTATTTTAATAACAAAATAATAACATAATTCAAATAAAATAATTTAAAATAAAAAATAATGTGGAAATTATTAGAAGTTTTAAAGAAAAAATTAAGTTTAAAAAAACCTGATTTTGATAGAAAACTTTTAGTTGGGGTAAAGTGAGAAATGACAGAGTAGCCAAAGTAACTATTTCTGATGATACAATTCTCAATATGAAATAATCTTGAAAGTCATCTATTAACATATTTAGACTTAGCAACATTGGCAAAGGGAAGGTTATAGAGAGGTACTTAGAGAATACTTTGCTGCTAATCTTGCTATACTAATAGTAGTACATTTTAATCATGTCTAAATCCATTATACATCTGCACACCTGTAAGTATTTTGGTAATTTAAAAAAGGCAGTTTGCTACAATATTAAATTAGAGATTTCTTCCTAACTTAATAGCAAAAAGAGTGATATACCAACCAAGGATCTGAGAAAATTATTACCTACTAGTTTCCCGGCACGCGAAATAGCGTGAGTCCCAGAATCCCTCCTCGCACGCACCTCCCCGAGCATGTAGCCCCACTCTCCCGCCCAGAAAGAGTCCCTCGGCCTGGGAGGCGGGACCCAGAAACCCACCCGCTGTGCCAGCAGGACCCAGAAACCCACCCGTGCCTCTGGTCAAGTCCTCCAGAGTCAAGTTCCTGCCCACCGTGCGCACCTGCTGATCAGATGTTCTAGCGTGAGGGCATCAGGACCATTAGCCTATTAGCTCTTTATTATATAGGACTAGAGGCCCGGTGCACAAAAATTTGTGCACTTGGCGGGGGGGAGGGGGGGTCCCTCAGCCCGGCCTGTGCCCTCTCGCAGTCTGGGAACCCTCAGGAGATAACGACCTGCTGGCTTAGGCCTGCTCCCGGGTGGCAGAGGGCAGGCCCAATCCCTAGGTGCAGCCCCTGGTCGGGCTCAGAGCAGGGCCGATTGGGGAGTTGGGGCGCCGCCCCCTGTCATGCACAGAGCAGGGCGGATTGGGAGGTTGCGATGCCACCCTCAGTCACGCTCAGGGTAGGGCCGATTGGGGGGTTGGGGCACCGCCCCCTGTCACACTCAAGGCAGGGTCGATGGGGAGGTTGCAGCACCACCCCCTGTCACGCACAGAGCAGGGCCAATCAGGGGGTTGGGAGTTGCCCCCTGTCATGCACAGAGCAGGGCGGATTGGGAGGTTGCGATGCCACCCTCAGTCACGCTCAGGGTAGGGCCGATTGGGGGGTTGGGGCACCGCCCCCTATCACACTCAAGGCAGGGTCGATGGGGAGGTTGCGGTGCCACCCCCTGTCACGCACAGAGCAGGGCCGATCAGGGGGTTGGGGAGCTCCCCCCTGTCATGCACAGAGCAGGGCGGATTGGGAGGTTGCGATGCCACCCTCAGTCACGCTCAGGGTAGGGCCGATTGGGGGGTTGGGGCACCACCCCCTGTCACACTCAAGGCAGGGTCGATGGGGAGGTTGCGGCGCCACCCCTTGTCACGCACAGAGCAGGGCTGATCAGGGGGTTGGGGCGC
>NW_005354272.1:769678-775777 GCF_000412655.1 Myotis brandtii | reverse complement strand
ACATAGTTGCTTAGAGTTGCAGCTGAGAGGCCGGCAAGTTAGGCGGGGAACGTTGGAGTTCGCCAGTCACTGGAGCAAGCAAGCCTCCCTGTTCGCTTCAGTGCATGGCTGCCGGCCGCCATCTTGGCTGACAGTTAATTTGCATAAGGATATGCTGATTAGCCAATGGGAAGGGTAGCGGTCGTACGCTAATTACCATGTTTCTCTTTTATTAGTGTAGATGAGTATGCTGGAAAAATGAAATAGTCATTACATGGCTATATGTTTCTAGCCCTAAAATTACGAAATACTTCCATTTATTTTGCTCAATATCATTTAAAGAAAGTTATTTAAAAACTAAATAAGGCAAGAACATGACATTTATTTAATTTTAAAAATTCATGACTTTGAAAAGGAGAGGCTGTGGGCATTTACACCATTGTCTAGGGTCTCTCAAGCTAAGCTACTTCATGAGCATGGGAAGGCGGGGACTTACCATGCTTCCCTGCTCTGTTCTGCCTGACACCTAATTGGTGCCCATGAAATGTGTACTAAGTGAATAAGTAGTGAGTGTGCAAAGAAATACATACATGTATTAGTCCCATAATCCCACAAGCACTAACCCCATTCTTACCAACCATTAAACTTTTAAATTTATTGGATTTTCAGAAAACATGTGAATTTGGTTACTAAGTATAAAATGTCTCAGAAATGCAAACCCAAATGAGTTCCATGAAGTTTACTAACAAAAATGAATTTTGTCTGCTGTTTATCATGACTCTCACACACATCTTTTCTATCTGTAAAAATATTTATGTCATTAAAGCCATAGCAAATATGTCAATGATTTATGAAACTTGAATACAAATATGAGACTAATACATAAATTCGACCTCACAACTAAATATATGAATTTATGTTTTGTTTACTAGGAAAACAATTTATCTGAACTGAAATTATAATCACGTAGTTACCCATATCTTAATTATACTGCAATATTAAAGGCTATAAAATGAGTAGAATTTTTATCTCTGGTTTAGCTTTATTTTTTTACCCAGCCCCCAGGAAAATATTCATGAGGTAAAACTGGCAATACAAAAATAATTATTTGGAAAACATTTTACGAGGTGAGTTGTGGCTTCTCCACTGGATGCCAGTTTAAATTGAGCTAATTTGTTTTACCAGTAGCTTAAGAAAACCCCAGCACAGTGGCATGACAATTACATCCAGGTGCAAGGACTTAATCAACAAATCTAGATGGATCCTTCCAGTCCTCACGGTGGGCCCTATTCTCAGCCATCGCTAAGAACAGATGCCTTGAAAAGCCTCTATAAACATGATCCAGTTAGTCCTTGAATAGAGATGTTGAAGTCTTTCCAAAAAAATAATGAAAATGATGTTCTTATAGCCACAATTCCAATATATACATCATTGAAAAAAAATGACATGGTAGGAATTATTGTAATTATGTGAATAAAATAAAGTAATTTATTCCATTGGATTATTTTTCTTTCATATACAAGGTATACACATACCTACATTTAAAAAATAAATGTTCATGTAAGTTTTAAGAGAATTTTAAATTTTATATATACATATATAAACCATTAACATTAGTATACACATAGTACACGGTTTCTGAAAGGGCTTTAGTGATGCTCCATATGAGAGAAGTATAGACTGTAGATGAGGAAAATAAAGTGTGTATTCTAGTTTGGAAGATAGACAAAAAGACAAAAATATAGAAACAAATTAAGAATTAATTTCAATTAGTGTTGTCTGTGAAGAACATAATGTGGATAGATTAGAGAGCAGTGAAAAGATGCAATTAGCTTGGTCAGGAAGAATTATCTGAGAAAATTTTCACATTGATGTATGTATCAATAAGCACATATGCTAACTGCATTAACATATGCATTTATTTCTTAATATGCTTTTGTATTTCCAGCTACTTGGATAATGTCTAACGCAATATAAGAGAAAAATGCCCTACTTGGTTTGAGATGGAAGGCATGTGCATTTAGAAAGTCAGTGCATATGTAGCAAGAAAATATGTGTGTGTGTGTGTGTGTGTGTGTGTGTGTGTGTGTTGGTCTTATTTTTTCCCAAATATAACCTATAGGACATAGTAGTTCAATATTAATATTTATTGCAAAGGTTTGGATATAAAAAGCCCTACAGAACCTTTTCTAACCATTTTTTCTTCTAACATTATCACTCTCTTCCCGTTATAATAACATGCAACCAGGCATTGCCATTGGTAGTATCCAGTGTATTTTCCTTTTGAGATTTTACTACTTGACAGGGCTTTTCCTTCAACATGTCTTTGTATTTACAGAGCCTTACACCACGTCTAAGCAAATGAAATGTGTTCTAATATGAATGTGAGATAAAGGGATTTGATTGCATTTTAATTAAAATGTTCAGAACTGACTACATAGGAAAATTTCACTTATACTAGTATATTGATGTTCTGAGTGTAAAGTATTATGTTTAAGTAACAAAGTGAATTTCAAATTTCAGAAACCCAGATAGCTGACTTGTATTTATTATTGGCAACAAACTTTGCAACCGAGTTGTTTAGCAATGATGACACTACTGCTGCTGATGGAAAGAACTCTTGGCCACTACATATATTGTCCTACCAAATCCTGACCATTATGATGACAATTACACTATGAGGCAGGTGCTATCAGCCCACTTTGCAGATAAATAATTGAAACAGAGAGGATGAAAAACTGCCTAAAGCAAAAAAGCTTGTCATAGATCAAAATAGATTATAATAATTTGTATGCCAAGCTATATTTATGAAATGTATGATATATAACAAAATAGTATACAATTATAAATTAAAAATTTATAATATGGCTGATATATATATATTAGGGGCCCAATGCATGAAATTCGTGCAGGGGGCTCAGCCCCCACTGTGGAGGTGGCTGCCTCTGCCTTGGCCCCTACCCACTGCAGCAGTGAGCACCTAAGATTTTTACTCCCATTAGCTTTAAAAACCAATGTGAACAACAAAATAAAAAAGCTGTTACTATTATTTTGATTCCAAAAGCTCAGTGGAGAGTTTTTTAATTGCAAGAATTTGTCTATTTGATTATAGTTCTGAATTAGGCAATATGGTATGCAAATGCAAAACTTGAGAAAATCATATATATGTGTAAAAATATAGCAATCATTTACTTTCTTAAAGTCTAAAGTTGGCCTGTAATTAACAAAATAAGCAACTAAATAAGATATTTTCTAAATATGATTCTAATGATCACTGATATTCAGACATTTATAAATATATTCACTCAGTAGGTCATAATGTTGATATGTGTGTTCTAATGTGTCATTCACACCATACACTGAACTCTAAACCAGGCTGCCACACTGTAAACCTAACTATGAAGATTCAACAAACATCACATGCTTTTCAATTTGTGGATATTTTTTGTTAATATAAAAAAGGCAGAAAAGAAGTACAAAGAAAAAAAGCTGTAACCTAAAAATTAAGAAGAAATATTAATCTTTAGAACTAAGCCTCTTCAGAAATATACAAATAGCACAGGTTCAAAATTAAGTAAAAACACACTTTTATCTCCCTATGGGATGATGAAGGCAAATGTAAATCCTCATTGCTGGTAATTTATTTTATGTTTATGTGCCTCTAGAGAAAGTAGAACTTACCCAAAATGCTTTCTGGGAGTTTAAGCACATAGACTCTATTCTTATGCAGCTCAAAGTGAAGGATGGTCCCAGTATGAATGGAGGTGACTTGAGTAAACAGTCTCACTTTTTACATGGTTGTTGGGGTCCAGCCCCAACAGGTCCAGGGGTTCCCAAAGGTGTGGACGGAGTCGGCGAAGAATGATTGGCACGGAGACAGTGTTCAGTTGATCAGCATAGCCAGGTTCTCCAGCCAAGTTCTGTCTTTATTCTCCTATTACATCTGTATTTATACCAGTTGATTTTAATCCTATCCATTCTATTCCAAAGGTTAGGTCGTTTGTTATCTCCATTCCAAGGTCACTATGGATCAGCCGCCTCCTGCACATCCCCCACCGGGGATGTGCCCGAAACCCAGGTACATGCCCTTGACCGGAATCGAACCTGGGACCTTTCAGTCCGCAGGCCGACGCTCTATCCACTGAGCAAAACCGGTTTCGGCGAGTTAAGGGGTTTTATTCCCTCCCTAACTTCAGGGAAAAATCCCTACCTGGGGAAACAACCTTTCTCGGAGAGGTGACCTTGGTTAAAACACATAGCACTAAGTAGGGGAGCAAACATATTAAGAACAGTATGCCATATACGCCAGGTTCCTTGAAACATATGCTGTGCAGATGTTTCTTCCCTGCAGCAACTGTGTCAAGCAGCAAGGATGGACTGGCTTCCGGCACATGGTTATGCATTTCAGATATGAGAAAAAATAAGAATATGATTCTCTTACTCAAAGGGTTCAACTTCAGTAATTAGCAAGTACAGAGTAAAAATAATCCAGTCCACAATGTCTATGATTTAGAAGTAGAACATTTTGTGTAGATGCTTCTTATAGACTGTGCAGTACAAGTGTACATTTCTCAGAGCTATGATGATGTGCTTCTCCTTATACTTTCCCTAGGGCGCCCCTTAGTTCATTTATGGAACTGAAACCATCCTGGGGTAATCTCTCACAGGATTATGTGCTGCTGCCTGAGGCTTGCTGGTATAAACAAGGCTCTCACAGTGCTAATATTTTTCTTAAATTAATATTTAGACCAAAATGTAAGTGTGACAGGATTTAAAATTTCCCCAATTATCTGATCTAATTTTAGTGTTTCAAGTATAACTCTTAAAAGAAATTAAATCATTTTGTTGAAAGATAGTGTTGTAGACACTTATTATAAGGCTCTGGAAGTTACTTGACTGTGACAAAATTTGTTTTTATGTCACTGGATGATATATTGTCAATTTCATAGAAAATTCTATATTTTCAAATTTTTGATGTCCCAAATTTAATTTTACTAGCATACCCACAGGATGCTTATGCTAACATGGTATGGAAGGAGGGAGATAATTGGAAATGAAGAAGCAAACAGTAATCTAGTTGCTTCAGACAAAAACCACAAAGGCATCTTTGATTTTTCCTATTTTCCCATTACATAAATGCTTTCTATTCTGCTTTCAAAATAAGTATTGTGACTTTTTTGTTAATCCTCAAATGAGGATATTTTTCCCATTTATTTTTAGAGAGAATTCAAGGGAGGGAGGAAGGGGGAGAGGGAGAAATATCAATGTCAGAGAGACACATCAATTGGTTGCTTCCTGCAAGCGCCCTGATAGATCGGGGCCAGGTATCAAACTTGCAACCCAGTTAAGTGCCATTGATCAGGAATCAAACCTGTGACCCTTCCACGCACTGACTGTGCTCTAACCAATGACTCACACTTGCCATGGCACAGACATATTTATTTAAGAGTGTAAGTCAGATCATGTCAATCCTTCTTTAAAAGTCTCTGAAGCTTTATTCATAATTGCCAAACTGAAAACAACCCAAACGTTCATCAAGCAGAAAATGGATTAACAAACAGTACCTGTATAAAATGAAATTCTTTTAGCAGTAATGAACAACTGGCACATTCAATGACATAGATGAGTCTGAAAGACGTTAAGTGGAAGAAGCTACATGATTCCATTCATACAACACCCTGGGAAACTACAGGGAAAGATCTGTGGTTGCAAGAGGGTGAGGAACACAAGGGAACTTTTTGGGGTGATGAAATCATATTTTTCTTGATTATGGTAGTTTACTAGTATATACCTTTATACACTTTTCTATAATCATCAAACTGTTATACCTGAAGAGGGTGAATTTTATTAAATTCATACATGTGATGGTACATAGGATATATAAAACCAGCATATACATAAATGTAATTAAAATATAAGATAATACATATATTGTAAAAAAGCAGAGCATTCTATGAAATTTGGTCTTTCTTTCTTTCTTTCTTTCTTTCTTTCTTTCTTTCTTTCTTCTTTCTTTCTTTATCTCTCCCCCCAATTCCATAGAATGCACTGAGTGCCTTCATTTAACTCTGAAAATTGTGTATTATAGAGTCTGTGGGGAACTTCTACTATATATATATA
>NW_005354272.1:767621-767925 GCF_000412655.1 Myotis brandtii | reverse complement strand
CCCCCCCCACGGGCCCTGCTCTGTGTGAGATGGGGTAGAGCCATAACCTCCTCATCGGCCCTGCCCTGAGTGTGACAGGGTGCAGCGCCCCAACTCCCCCCTCCCCACGGGCCCTGCTCTGTGTGTGACAGGGGGTGGTGCCCCAACTCCCCTGATGGGCCCCGCTCTGTGCGTGACAGGGGGCAGTGCCCCAACCCCCCTCGGCGGCCCTGCTCTGTGCGTGACAGGAGGTGGCGCCGCAACTTCCCTATTGACCCTGCCTTGAGTGTGACAGGGGGCGGTGCCACCCCCCAACAATCGGCCC
>NW_005354272.1:755509-767532 GCF_000412655.1 Myotis brandtii | reverse complement strand
ACCAGGGGCTGCACCTAGGGATTGGGCCTGCCCTCTGCCACCCGGGAGCAGGCCTAAGCCAGCAGGTCATTATCTCCTGAGGGGTCCCAGACTGCGAGAGGGCACAGGCCGGGCTGAGGGACCCCCTCTCTTCCCCGAGTGCACAAATTTTTGTGCACCGGGCCTCTAGTTAAAGTATAAAATTATATGTTAACTAGAGGCCCCATGCATGAAATTTATGCGGGGGGGAGGGGAATTCCCTCAGCCCAGCCTGTACCCTCTCCAATCCAGACCCCTGTGGGATGTCCAACTGCCAGTTTAGGCCTGATCCCTAAATCGGCAGTCGGACATCCCTCTCACTATCCAGGACTGCTGGCTCCTAACTGCTCACCTGCCTGCCTGCCTGATCGCTCCTAACTGGCCCCCCTGCCAGCCTGATCACCCCCAACTTCCTTCCCTGCCAGCCTGGTCACCCCTCATTGGCCTTCCTGCAGGCCTAGTTGCCCCCAACTGCCCCCCTGCCAGCCTGGTCACCTCATTGCCCCCCCTGCTGGCCTAGTTGCCACCAACTGCCCCCTTGCCAGTTTGGTCACCCCTCACAACCCCTGCTGCTGGCCTGGTCACTCCCAAAAGCTCCCACTGTTGGTCTGGTTGCCCCTCACTGCCCCCCCCCCATCGGCCTGGTCTCACCACATAGCCTGCTGTTCGATCGTTTGGTTGCCCCCCCTAATGTCCCCCCTGCCAACCTGGTTGCCCCACACAGCCTGCTGCTCAGTCATTTGGTCGTCCCTCACTAAACCCCCTGTTCGGTTGTCTGTTCGGTTGTTTTAGATGTGACGGCCCCTGGCTCTTATTAAATTAAATAATAGGCATCCTTATTCTCTCTCTCTTTTTAAATTTATCTTTATCTTTATTATTGAAAGTACTATAGATGATGATGCACACATTTTTTATTGTGATGTGGTCCTATTTATTATAATTATTTTTAATTCTTTATTGTTTAAAGTATTACATATAGTATTACATATGTCTCCTTTCCCCCCCATTGACTTCTCCCCAGCCCCCCTCACCCCCCAGCACATGCCCTCACCCCCTTAGTGTCTGTGATCATTGGTTATGTTTATAGGAATGCATACAAGTCCTTTGGTTGATCTCTTACCAGTCCCCTGCCTTCCTTCTGAAGTTTGATGGTCTGTTCGATGCTTCTCTGTTTCTGGATCTATTTTTATTCATCACTTTATGTTGTTCATTATATTTCATAAGGGTTGAGATCATGTAATGATTACCTTTCTCTGACTGTTTTATATCACTTAGCATAATGCTTTCCATGTCTATCCTTGCTGTTGCGAATGGTAAGAGTTGTTTCTTTTTCACAGCAGCATAGAATTCCAATGTGTAGGTGTACCAGTTTTTTTTGTTTTGTTTTGTTTTTAATTTTGTTTTATTGCTTGAAGTATTACAAAGAGTATTACATATGTCTCCTTTCCCCCCCACCCCTTGACCTTTCCTCGGCCTCCCCTACCTCCCCCCCCCAGTGTCTTGTGTCCATTGGTTATGCTGATATGCATGCATACAAGTCCTTCGGTTGATCTCTTCCCCCCCCCCCCACCAACCCTCCCTGGCCTTCTCACTGTAGTTTGACAGTCTGTTCGATGCTGCTCTGCCTCTGTATCTTTTTTGTTCATCAGTTTATAATGGTCTTTATTATCCATAAATGAGTGAGATCATGTGGTATTTTTCTTTCATTGACTGGCTTATTTCACTTAGCATAATGCTCTCCAGTTCCATCCATGCTGTTGCAAATGGTAAGAATTCCTTCTTTTTTACAGCAGCATAGTATTCCATCGTGTAGATGTACCACAGTTTTCTAATCCATTCATCTACTGATGGGCACTTAGGCTGTTTCCAAATCTTAGCTATGGTGAATTGTGCTGCTATGACTGCTATGAACATAGGGATGCATATGTCCTTTCTGATTGGTGTTTCTGATTTCTTGGGATATATTCCTAGAAGTGGGATTACTGGGTCAAATGGGAGTTTCATTTTTAAGTTTTTGAGGAATCTCCACACTGTTTTCCACAGTTGCTATACCAGTCTGCATTCCCACCTGCCGTGTATGAGGGCTCCTTTTTCTCCACATCCTTGCCAGCACTTGTTGTGTGTTGATCTGTTGATGATAGCCATTCTGACACTTGTGAAATGGTTATCTCATGGTCATTTTGATTTGCATCTCTCAGATTATTAGTGACTTTGAGCATGTTTTCATATGTCTTTTGGCCTTCGGTATGTCCACTTTCAAAAAGTGTCTATTAAGGTCATTTGCCCATTTTTTTTATTAGATTGTTTATCTGCCTTTCATTAAGTTGTATCAGTTCCCTATAAATTTTGGGAGATTAGGTCGTTATCAGACGTATCATTGGCAAATATGTTCCGCCATGGAGTGGACTTTCTTGTTGTTTGTTGATGGCTTCTTTTGCTGTGAAGAAGCTGTTTATTTTGATGTAATCCCATGTGTTTAGTTTCTCCTTAGTTTCTATTGCCCTAGGAGCTGTATTGGTAAAGAAATTGCTACAACCTATGTCTAATATTTTGCTTCCTATGGATTCTTCTCAGATTTTTATAGTTTCCCATCTTACATTAAAGTACTTTATCCATTTTGAGTTTATTTTTGTGTATGGTGTAAGTTGATGGGCTAGTTTCCCAACACCATTTATTGAAGAGACTGCCTTGAATCCATTGTATGCTATTGCCTCCTTTGTCAAATATGAATTGAGCATAATGTCTTGGGTCAATTTCTGGGTTCTCTGTACAGTTCCATTGATCTATATGTCTGTTCTTATGAAATTACCAGGCAGTTTTGAGAATAGTGGCTTTGCAATATAGCTTGATATCTGGTATTGTGATCCCTCCAACTTTGTTCTTCTTTCTCAAGATTGCTGCAGCTATGTGAGGTCTTTTTTTATTCCATATAAATTTTTGGAGAGTTTCCTCTAGGTCTGTGAAATATGCCATTGGTATTTTAATGAGGATTGCATTAAATCTATAGATAGCTTTGGGTAATATGGACATTTTAATGATGTTGATTCTACCAATCCATGAACACGCTATATTCTTCCATTTGTTGATATCTTCCTCGATCTCTTTTTTCAATGTCCTATAGTTTTCCAAGTACAGATTTTTTAGCTCCTTAGTTAAGTTTATTTCTAGGTATACTAATTTTTTTGGTGTGATGGTAAATGGGATTGATTTTTTGTATTTCTCTTTCTGTGAGCTCATTATCCTAATATATAAAAATCCAGGGTCCGTAACATCCAAAATGACCAAAGGCCCGACTGACTGGAAGTCAGTCCTGCAGTCAACCCAGCACTGACTGCCACCATTGCATGTCCTGCAACCCAGCACTAATTGCCGAGGGGGCAGCAGATTAGGCTCCAAAAAGGCCTGGAAAGAGAAGCAGGGTCTGATCCATAGCTTCTGTGTCAGCTGTTGATCACCACTTGTCTCTCTCTTAATCTCTGGGCCTGGCCAGCAGCCGTGCCTCTCCTTCTTTCTGGCCTCTGCTGGGGCTGCTGATCAGCCCCACCTCTCGGATCAGGCCTGTTGATAGGCCCGGAGATGCTGACTGGCATAGAAACCGAGCAATCAGAACCAAATCTGGGTGAAATGTGAGCAGCCAATGGCTGCCTAGTAGGTGAAGCTTTTGACATTGACTGGCATAGAAACCAACAAATCAGAACCTAATCTGGGTGAACTGTGAAGGCGGAACTTAAGGTGGGGGCTGGAGAGGGATTTTAAGGGCAAGAGCTGTTTGGTGTAAGGTGTAAGAAAGCAGTTCGATTTTTTAATGACCAATTTGGCAATATAGTGCATGTGGCTGGCTATCACTCCAAATATAGGGATTATGTATTTTTGTCTGCCAAGAGCATCTCCTCCTGATGAAAAAGGCCTCCCCCATTTAGGCAATCCTATCTTATATAAACTATCTATAGTACTAAAAGGGTAATATGCTAATTAGACCAGGTTGACCATCCAACTTCCGGACGTCTGACTTCCTTCTGGACAAAGCCATGGTGGTGGGGGCCGAGGCAGAGGCCGTTAGGGGCGATCAGGTCATCAGGGAAGGGCAGTTGGGGGCAAGATCAGGCCAGCAGGGGAGGGCACTTGGGGGTGAGATCAGGCCAGTAGGGGAGGGCCGTTGGGGGCGAGATCAGGTTGGCAGGTGAGGGCATTTGGGGGCAACCAGGCCGGCAGGGGAAGGCAGTTGAGGGCGAGATCAGGCTGGCAGGGGAGGGCCATTGGGGGTGAGATCAGGCCAGCAGGGAAAGGCAGTTGGGGGCAACCAGGCCAGCAAGGGAGGGGAGTTAGTGGCGATTAGGCAAGAAGGGAGGGCAGTTAGGGGTGATCAGGCAGGCAGAGGCAGTTGGGAGCAAGATCAGGCTGGCAGGGGAGAGCAGTTGGGGGCGATCAGTCAGGCAGGCAGGTGAGCGGTTAGGAGTCAGCAGTCCCAGATTGCGAGACATCCCCCATTGGTCGGACATCCCCCAAAGGGTTCCCTGATTGGAGAAGGTGCAGGCTGGGCAGAGGGAACCCCCAGTGCACGAATTTTGTGCACTGGGCCACTAGTCTATATTATAAAAGGCCTCTGGCCATAACATTGTAATGACCAGGATGAGCATTGGTGGGTCCTGCAGCGGCCATGGTGGGCGGGAATTCTGGGTCCCATGGTGGCCACGGTGGGCGGAACTTCTGGGTCCCGTGGAGTAGGAGGTCTGGGTATCGCACGATTTCAGACATTGGACCTCCAGTTGGTGGATAAAAAAGCCATATATTTCTGGGTGTTAATTTTGTATATTGCTAAATTCATTTATTAAATCTAATAGTTTTTTTATGGTGTCGTTAGGGTTTTCTATGTACAATACCATGTCATCTGTGAATAATGACAGTTTTACTTCTTCTTTTCCAATTTGGAACTCTTTATTTCTTCTTCTTGTTTGATCACTATGGCTAGCACTTCCAGTACTATGTTGAGCAGGAGTGGTGAGAGTGAGCATCCCTGTCTTGCTCCTGTTCTTAGGGGAAATGATTTTAGTTTTTGCCCATTGAGTATGATGTTGGCTGTAGGTTTGTTATATATGGCTTTTATTATGTTGAGGTATGATCTCTCTATTCCCACTTTGCTGAAAGTTTTTATCAAGAAAAGGTGTTGGATTTTGTCAAATGCTTTTTCTGCGTCCATTGATATGGCTATGTGATTTTTATCTCTCAATTTGTTTATGTGATGCATCATGATTATAGATTTGTGGATGTTTTACCAACTTTGCATCCCCAGGATAAATCCAACTTGGTCATGATGTATGATCATTCTAATGTAATTCTGGATTCTATTTGCTAGGATTTCAATGATGATTTTAGCATCTATGTTCATCAGAGATATTGGCATGTATTTCCTTTTTTTTGTAGTGTCTTTATCTGGTTTTGGTATTAGGGTAATGCTGGCTTCATAAAAGAAGCTTGGAAGTGTTCCTTCCTCTTGAATTTTTTTGGAATAGTCTGAGGAAGATAGGTTTTAGTTCTTCTTTGAATGTTTGGTAAAACCCCCATACAGCCATCTGCCTCAGGGCTTTTGTTTGGTAGAAGTTTTTATTATTATTATCATTATTATTATTATTATTATTACTGCTTCAATTTGCTCCATAGTTATCAGCCTATTCAGATTTTTTATTCTTCCTGATCAAGTTTTGGAACATCATATTTTTCTAGGAATATGTCCATTTCTCCTTGGTTGACCTGTTTGTTGAAATAGAGTTGATCATAGAATTTTTTTTGACCATCCTTTATGTTTCTGTGGGGTCTGTTGTTATTTGCCTCTTTCATTTCTGGTTTTGTTTATTTGCGTCCTCTCCCATTGCTTCTTGGTGAGCTGGCTATAGGTTCCACAATCTTGTTTATGCTTTCAAAGACTCAGTTTTTTGTTTTTCTTTTTGTTTTTTTAAAATTTTTTATTGCTTAAAGTATTACAAAGGGTATTACATATGTGTCCTTTTTTCCCCCCACCCTTGACAATCCCCTGGCCTCGGATGATTAGCGACTTTGAGCATGTTTTCATATGTCTCTTGGCTTTCTGAATGTCCTCTTTTGAAAGGTGTCTATTTAGGTCCTTTGCCCATTTTTTGATTGGATTGTTTATCTTCCTTTTGTTAAGTTGTATGAGTTCCCTATAAATGTTGGAGATTAGGCCCTTATCAGATATAATGTTGGCAAATATGTTCTCCCATGTAGTGGGCTTTCTTGTTGTTTTGTTGATGGTTTCTTTTGCTGTGCAGAAACTTTTTATTTTGATGTAGTCCCATTTGTTTATTTTCTCTTTAGTTTCCAATGCCCTAGGATCTGTATCGGTGAAGAAATTGCTTCGGCATAGGTCTGAGATTTTGTTGCCTTTGGATTCTTCTAGTATTTTTATGGTTTCCGGTCGTATATTTAAGTCCTTTATCCATTTTGAGTTTATTTTTGTGTATGGTGTAAGTTGGTGGTCTAGTTTCATTTTCTTGCATGTATCTGTCCAATTTTCCCAGCACCATTTATTGAAGAGACTGTCTTGACTCCATTGTATGTTCTTGCCTCCTTTGTCAAATATTAATTGAGCGTATTGGTTGGGGCTGATTTCTGGGCTCTCTATTCTATTCCATTGATCTATATGTCTGTTCTTGTGCCAGTACCAGGCAGTTTTGAGAACAGTGGCTTTGTAATACAGCTTGATATCTGGTATTGAGATCCCACCTACTTTCTTCTTTCTCAGGATCGCTGCAGCTATTCGGGGTCGTTTTTTGTTCCAGATGAATTTTTGGAGAGTTCGTTCTAGGTCTGTGAAATATGCCGTTGGTATTTTAATGGGAAGTGCGTTGAATTTATAGATTGCTTTGGGCAGTATGGACATTTTAATGATGTTGATTCTACCAATCCAAGAACATGGTATGTTCTTCCATCTCTTTATGTCTTCCTCTATCTCTTTTTTCAACGTCCTGTAGTTTTCTGAGTAGAGGTCTTTTACCTCTTTAGTTAAGTTTATTCCTAGGTAGCTTAATTTTTTTGGTGAGATGGTAAATGGGATTGCTTTTTTAGTCTCTCTTTCTGCAAGTTCACTATTGGTGTATAGAAATGCCATAGATTTCTTGGCGTTAATTCTGTATCCTGCTACATTGCCGAATTCTTTTATTAAGTCTAATAGTTTTTTGATGGAGTCTTTAGGGTTTTTTAAGTATAATATCATGTCATCTGCAAATAAGGACAGTTTTACTTCCTCTTTTCCAATTTGGATGCCTTTTATTTCTTCTTCTTGTCTAATTGCAATGGCTAATACTTCCAGTACTATGTCGAACAGGAGTGGTGAGAGTGGGCATCCCTGTCTTGTTCCTGTTTTTAGGGGAAATGGTGTTAGTTTTTGTCCATTGAGTATGATGTTGGCTGTGGGTTTGTCATATATGGCTTTTATTATGTTGAGGTATGATCCTTCTATTCCCACCTTGCTGAGAGTTTTTATCAAAAATGGGTGTTGGATTTTGTCAAATGCTTTTTCTGCATCAATTGATATGACTATGTGGTTTTTTTCCTTCAATTTGTTTATGTGATGTATCACGTTGATTGATTTGCGGATATTGTACCATCCTTGCATCCCTGGGATAAATCCTACTTGGTCATGGTGTATGATCTTTCTGATGTACTGCTGGATCCGATTTGCTAAGATTTTGTTGAGGATTTTGGCATCTATGTTCATGAGGGATATTGGCCTGTAATTCTCTTTCATTGTGTTGTCTTTACCTGGTTTTGGTATTAGGGTGATGCTGGCTTCATAGAATGAGCTTGGAAGTGTTCCTTCCTCTTGGATTTTTTGTAGTAGTCTGAGGAGGATAGGTTTTAGTTCTTCCTTGAATGTTTGGTAAAACTCCCCTGTGAAGCCGTCTGGTCCTGGGCTTTTGTTTGCTGGAAGCTTTCTGATGACTGCTTCAATTTCTTCCATAGTTATTGGCCTGTTGAGATTTTTAGATTCTTCCTGATTAAGTTTTGGAATGTTGTATTTTTCTAGAAATATGTCCATTTCCTCCAGGTTGTCTAGTTTGTTGGAGTAGAGTTGTTCATAGTATTTTTTAACAATCATTTGTATTTTTGTGGGGTCTGTTGTTATTTTGCCTCTATCATTTCTGATTTGGTTTATTTGGGTCCTCTCTCTTTGCTTCTTGGTGAGCCTGGCTAGAGGTTTGTCAATCTTGTTTATCCTTTCAAAGAACCAGCTCTTGGTTTCATTGATTTTCTGTATTGTTTTTTTGGTCTCTATGTCATTTATTTCTGCTCTAATCTTTATTATCTCCTTCCTTCTGCTCACTCTGGGCTTTTCTTGTTGCTCTCTTTCTAATTCTTTGAGCTGTAGATTTAGATGATTTACTACCATTTTTTCTTGTTTTTTGAGGTAGGCCTGTAGAGCTATAAACTTCCCTCTCAGGACTGCTTTCATTGTGTCCCATAGGTTTTGGATTGTTGTGTTTTCATTGTCATTAGTTTCCAGGATGTTTTTAATTTCTTCTTTGATCTCATTGGTAACCCAATCAATATTTAATAACATGCTATTCAGCTTCCAAGTGTTTGAGTATTTTGGGTTGTTTTTATTGTAGTTTATTTCTAATATTATGCCCTTGTGGTCTGAGAAGATGCTTGGTATGATTTCAATCTTCTTGAATTTGGGGAGACTTTGTTTGTGACCCAATATGTGGTCTATTTTTGAAGATGTCCCATGAGCACTTGAGAAGGATGTATATTCTGTGGCTTTGGGGTGAAGTGTTCTGAAGATGTCAATTAAGTCCATCTGATCTAGTGAGTCATTTAGGATTGCTGTTTCTTTGCTGATTGTTTGTCTAGAGGACTTATCCTGTGATGTCAGTGGTGTATTAGTGTCCCCTACTATGATTGTATTGCTGTAGATCTCTCCTTTGATATCTTACAGGAGCTTTTTCATGTATTTGGGTGCTCCTGCATGGGGTGCATATATTTTTACCATGGTTATATCTTCTTGTTGCATTGATCCCTTTAGTATTATGAAGTTGCCTTCCTTATCTCTTGTTATGGCCTTCACTTTGAGGTCTACTTTTCTGATATAAGTATTGCTCCCCCAGCTTTCTTTTCCTTTCCATTTGCCTGAAAGATATTTTTCCATCCCTTCACTTTCAGTCTGTGTGAGTCCCTTCTAATGAGGTGGGTCTCTTGTAGACAGCAAATGTATGGGTCATGTTTTTTTATCCATTCAGCCACTCGATGTCTTTTGGTTGGAGCATTTAGTCCGTTTACATTTAAAGTTATTATTGAAAGGTACTTGTTTGTAGCCATTTCTTTTTTTGTGTGTGTGGCTGTTTTCTTTCTGAGCTTGTTATTTCTTCTTTTTACACCAGTCCCTTTAGCATTTCTTGCATGGCTGGCTTGGTGGTGATAAACTCCCTTAGCCTTTTTTTGTCTGTGAAGCTTCTTATTTCCCCTTCAATTTTGAATGATAGCCTTGCTGGATAGAGTATTCTTGGATTCAGTCCTTTGCTTTGCATCACTTTGTAAATTTCCGTCCATTCTTTTCTGGCCTGATGTGTTTCTGTTGAGAAATCATTTGATAATCTAATGGGAGATCCCTTGTATGTAACTTTCCGTCTCTCTCTTGCAGCCTGTAAGATTCTCTCTTTGTCCTGAACATTTGCCATGGTAATTATGATGTGTCTTGGTGTGGGTCTTTTCGGATTCACCTTGTTTGGGACTCTCTGGGCTTGTGTGACTTTTTTCTTCCCCACCTCAGGGAAGTTTTCTGATATTATTTCTTCGAATAGGTTTTCTAATCCATGTTCATCTTTCTGTTGTTCTGGCACCCCTATTATTCGTATGTTGTTTCGTTTCATGTTGTCCCAAAGCTCCCTTAGGCTCTCCTCCTGTCTTTTAATTTTTTTCTCCATTTGCAGTATAGTTTGGGTGTGTTTTGCTTCCTTGTCTTCTAATTCACTAATTCGGTCCTCCGCTTCTCCTAGTCTACTGTTGATACTTTCAATGGAGTTTTTTATGGCAGCTATATCACTCTTCATTTCTTCTTGGGCCTTACTTAAGTTGTTGATTTTTTCATCTGTTTCTTCTAGCTTCTTGCATATGGTATTGAATTTTTCATCTGATTCTTCTAGCTTCTTGCATATGGTATTGAATTTTTCATCTGATTCTTCTAGCTTCTTGCATATGGTATTGAATTTTTCATCTGATTCTTCTAGCTTCTTGCATATGGTATTGAATTTTTCATCTGATTCTTCTAGCTTCTTGCATATGGTATTGAATTTTTCATCTGATTCTTCTAGCTTCTTGCATATGGTATTGATTTTTTCCTCCGACCGGTGCATGTACTCTAGGACCCTTATTCTGAATTCTTTTTCCGTCATGTTGCATGCCTCTGTCTCACTTAGCTGCTTTTCTGGCGAGTCCTCCTTCTCTTTCCTTTGGGGGTTTCTTTGTCTACCCATGTTTGATCTCACTGACATATCTAGTTGTTGAGTCGTTCAGTGGCTGCTCCCTGGGTGGCAGTGGCTCCTCGGGCTGTGGTTGCTCCTTGGGCGGTTGTGGTAGCAGTGGCTCCTCCGTTGATAGCAGGGCCTCTGGTGGGTGCTGTTCACAGCTGTGGTGGCTCTTCTGGCAGGTGGAGGGAGGCTTCACACACAGTAACTGTTCCCCAGACAGAGCGTGTGGAGATCAGGAGGCCGCTGTTGCTTGAATCTGCTGCGTTGATTTAAAGGCACAAAATACAACACAACAAGGCACAACGTACCAGGCACTGAACACGAATGTATTTACGATATCAATAACCCCAAATAAAGGTGGCCACCCGAGCTAAGAGAGTTAGGAGATAAGGAAGAAAGAAGAGAAAAAGGTAGAAGAGAAAAAAGAAAGAAAGAAAAAAGAAAAAAAAAGGAGTGCAAAAATAAAATTGGAAAAAGGGAGGGGAAAAAAGAAGAGGAAAAAGAAAAAAAAAAGTAAGAGAGAAAAGAGAGTGAAGTATAAGAGGGGAAGAGACTATTTATATGAGGGGAAAACTCCTATAGAACCGCCACTAATACCAACAATTTACAGCAGCAGATTCCTGGAGATGAATACAAACTACAAACAACCAATAATATCAAGCGACGCAAGGGAAAACAGAAGCACAGAAATAACCGGGGGGCGGGGGGAGAAAAATAAAAAGAATAAGCAGACTAACCCCACAAACGATCCTAAAAAAAACCCCCAATATACTCGTCAATCGAGCAAACAACAATAAACAATAGAGAGAGAAAAGAAGAAGAAGAAGAAAAAAATTTGGATAGTGAAGGAAGATAAGGGAAAGGTGTATAAGGATTTAGAGCAGGGGATTGGACATAGGGTATATAAGTAGGGTGAAATTTTGACAGGGGGTAAAAAGAATAGGGAAGATCTAAACCTGGAGTAGGGTAAGAGAAACAGGACAACAAAAGGGAAAAAGTGGGGAAGAGGGTTTAGCACAGAGGCAAATTGAGGTAGAGAAAAATGTTGCTAAAGGAACGATGAAAATAGAATGGAGGACATTAGTCCCAAAATAAAAAAATAAAAAAAATAAAAGAAAAGAAAATGACACTTTAAAAAATGGTAAAATGGTAGCGGTAATAATACTAGTTAAAAATAAAAATGTAGTAGTTGAAAGGGTAAAATCAGGTGATGGGAAAAAAAAAAAAGAAAAACAATGTTTTCTTAGTTAAAAGGTGAAAAAGTAATTAAAAAAAATAAAAATAAAAATGTGCAGTAATGCAGGTGCTTCAGATCTTCTACTCTTCTTTTTGGCACGCCCGGAATTCAGGAGAATGTTGAATTTCCCGTTGTTGGTGGGACTGAAAGTTCCTCTATAGGCCAGACCCTGGTAACTCCCAGGGACTAATTTTATTATTTTAATCCTTTATCTCATTCAGGGTGGAATCTGGGTGTGGCTGTGCTCCTTGCCTGGGGGCTGGGGGGAGGAATTCCATCCGGAGAGA
>NW_005354272.1:746227-755120 GCF_000412655.1 Myotis brandtii | reverse complement strand
TTTCCTGCCCAGATCCCTGGTTTTTTACCTTTCCAGGGGAGCTCTGCCCTTCCCAGCTGCAAACCGTCTCACCAGCTGAGTAATTTCGCCAATTCGGGGTGGGTGTTATTAGTTTCAACTGCTTACTCCATTTGCTCCGGGAGAAGACCTGGGACACGTCTGCCTATATCGCTGCCATCTTGCTTCATCTCTCAAGTTTTGGTTTTATTGATCTTTTGTATTGTTTTTTGGTCTGTATGTCATTCATTTACACTCTGATCTTCATTATTTCCTTCCTTCTGCTCACTCTGGGGTTTTCTTGTCACTATCTTTCTAATTCTATAAGTTGTTTTGTTTGTTTGTTTGTTTGTTTTTTGTTGTTTTTTTTTTTTTTTTTTTTTTTTTGCAGTTGGCCTGTAAGGTTATGAACTTCCCTCTCAGGATTGCTTTCACTGTCTCCCATAGATTTTTGAATTGTTGTGTTTTCATTGTCATTTGTTTCCAGGATGTTTTTTATTTGTTCTTTTATCTCTTGGTAACCCAATTATCTATACTAATAAAACGGTAATATGCTAATTAGACCAGGTTGACCAGACATTTTCCTGATATCCAACTTCCTTCCGGACAGTTAGGGGCGAGCAGGCTGGCAGGGGGAGCAGTTAAGGGGTGACCAGGCCAGCAGGGGGGCTGTTAGGGGGCAATCAGGCTCTCAGGTAGAGTGGTTAGGGGCAATCAGGCAGGTTGGCAGGGGAGCAGTTAGGGGGTGACCAGGCTGGCACGGGGCAGTTAGGAGGCAACCAGGCCAGCAGGGGAGAGCAGTTAGGGGCTATCAGGCAGGTAGGCAGAGGGGCTAGTGGCAATCAGGCAGGTAGGCAGAGGGGCTAGTGGCAATCAGGCAGGTAGGCTGGCAGAGGCAGATACAGGCAATCAGGCAGACAGGCAGAGTGGTTATGGGCGATCAGGCAGGCAGGCAGGCAGGAGACCAGTTAGGAGCTAGCAGTCCCGGATTGGGAGAGAGATGTCTGATTGCCAGTTTAGGCCCAATTCCACAGGGATAGGGCCTAAATCGGCATTTGGACATCCCCCGAGGGGTCCCGGATTGGATAGAGTGCAGGCTGAGCTGAAGGACCCCTCCCATGCACAGATGTTGTGCACTGAGCCTCTAGTTGTTTAATAACATGCTATTTAGCCTCCAAGTGTTTAAACTTTTGTTATTGCTTTTATTGTAGTTTATTTCTAATATTATGCCATTGTGACCTGAGAAAATGCTTGATATGATTTCTATCTTTTTTAATTTGAAGAGACTTTGCTGGTATCCCAATATGTTGTCTATCTTTGAAAATGTGCACTTGAGAAGAATGTATATTCTGTAGCTTTGGGGTGAAATGTTCTGAAGATGTCAGTTAAGTCCATCTGATCTAGTGAATTGTTTAGGATTGCTGTTTTTTTGATAACTTTCTTGTCTAGAGGATTTATCCAGTGATGTCAATGGGGTATTATAGGCCCCTACTATGATTGTATTGCTGTTGTTCTCTCCCTTGATATATTCCAGGAGTATTTTTTTTATGTATTTGGGTACTCCTCCATTGGGTGTATATATATTTGCCAGAGTTATATCATCTTGTTGTATCAATCCCTTTAGTATTATGAAGTGGCCTTCTTTATCTCTTGTTGTGGCCTTCACTTTGAGGTCTATTTTGTCATTTATAAGTACTGTTACCCCAGCTTTTTTTTCATTTCAATTTGCCTGAAAGATGTTTTCCATCCCTTCACTTTCAGTCTGTGTGAGTCCCTTGTTCTGAGGTGGGTCTCTTGTAGACAGCATATATATGGATTATCTTTTCTTATCTATTCAACCACTGTATGTCTTTTGATTGGAGCATTTAGCCCATTTATGTTTAAGGTTATTATTGATAGGTACTTGTTTGTAGCTATTTTTAGTCTTTAAGCATGTGTTTTTTCTTCCTTTTCTATTTCTTCTTTTTACAACAGTCCCTTTAGCATTTCTTGCAGTGCTGCCTTGGTGGTGATAAACTCCCTTAGCCTTTTTTTGTCCATGTAGGTCCTGATTTCCCCTTCAATTTTGAATGTTAGCCTTGCTGGATAGAGTATTCTTGGATTCAGTCCCTTGCTGTGCATCACTTTGTATACTTCATTCCATTCCCTTCTGGCCTGATGTGTTTCTGTTGAGAAATTATTTCATAATCTAATGGGAGATACTTTGTAGGTAACTCTCTTTTTCTTGCAGCTTTTAATATTTTCTCATTGTCTTTAATGTTAGCCATTGTAATTGTGACGTGTTTTGGTATGGGTCTTTTTGGGTTTATCTTGTTTGGGACTCTCTATTCTTGTGTGATATTTTCTTCCCCAAGTCAGGAAAGTTTTCTGTCATTATTTCTTCAAATAGGTTTTCTAATACTTGCTTCTCTTCTTGTCCTTCTGCCACCTCTATTATACGTATGTTACCTCGTTTCATGGTATCTCAAAGCTCTCCTTCTGCTTTCTAATTTTTTTCTTCAATTGCTGTTCAGATTGGGCATGTTTTTCTGTCCTATCTTCTAACTCACTAATTCGGTGTTCTGCTTCTTCTAGTCTACTATTGAAAGCTTCCATCATGTTTTTTATTGTAGCAATATCATTCTTGACTTCCTCTTGATTCTTACAGAAGGTGTTTATTTTCTCATCCATCCATTATGAACTGTATGACCATTACTCTGAATTATTTTTTTGGACATATTGCATGCCTCCATTTCATTTAGTTCCTTTTCTGGCAATTATTCCTTTTCTTTCCTTTGGGGGTTCTTTCTTTCTTTGCCCCCCATTTTTGCTATCACCAAAGGGTCCAGGTGCTGAGTCACGTGGGTCCTGTGGCTGAAGCGGAGGGCTTGGTGGGAAGGTCATGTACTCCAAGAAATACCAGAGAGCCCAGGCGCCAGGATGCATGGGGCTTGTGGTCATGGCGGCGGGTTGGTGGGAGTGTTGCGCACCCTGAGATTCACGGGAGAGCCTAGGTGCCGGATGCCTGGGATCTGTGCTGTAGCGGCAGGTTTGCAGTAGAGTCGTGCACCCTGAGAGTCATGGGAGTGCTCAAGCGCCAGGATGTCCAGGGTCTGTGCCATGGTGATGAGTTAGCGGGAGTGTCACTTGCCCCTAGAGTCACAGGATAGCCCAGGCACCTGGACACGCATGGTCCAGGGCTAAAGCAGTGGGCCTGCAGGGGAGGGGAGCACACTCTGGAACTCACAGGAGCCTGCAGCCAGGGAGGCTTGAGTCCTGGTGTTGTGTGACTGCAGCTGCAGTGGAAGTTCTTTGACTGGAGTGGCTGAAGGGTCTTGGGTGGTGTCTGAGGCCTGCCTGGGTAGTGGTGAGGCTAAACTCCTAGTCACAGCAGCTCTCCCCTTCAAAATCTCTGTGCCAGCACTGGCCCCTTGGGAGTGCTTGCAATGGTAGCAGGGACTCCCTGTCAAAGAGGGCTCTGTCTGTCAGTCCCCCAAAATCCTGCAGGATCTAACTGTTCTTCACGCACACACACACAGACAACACACACGTCCCCACACTCCCCTTTCACTCCCTCACTCACTCACACTCTGTCCCTCACTGCCAGCCACCATCTTGAAACCCCTTTCTCTCTTAGTTCAAGGAAATAGAAGAGAAGAGAAGGTAATTTAAAATATTTGAGATTATGTTCAACTAGGTCAAGGCCAAATGTTTTCTGTTAGTTAGACATGATATAAGAATAGATGAATATAAACTGATATGAATAGATACTAAACTTTATCTTAACCAAAAGGTCAAGTAGTAGGTCTGGGTGAAAAATGTGAAAGGACTAAGCAAAAAAACAAATACAAAAAACCTCCCACAGACAACAGTATGGTAATTGCCAGAGAGAAAGGGATGGGGGGAGTATAAGGGAGTAAAGGGGGCATAAGTAATGATGGAGGGAGACTTGACTTTGGAAGGTCAACACATAATATGATATACAGATGATGTATTATAGATTTGTACACCTGAAACCATATACTTTTATTAACCAATGTCATCCTAATAAATTCAATAAAAAAGAAAAAGTAAAGACATTATTTTAATGTCTTTTGACATTAAACAATTGATTTTGAAAATTAAAAAATGAGAAGATGAATTTATGCTATATTAATTGATGAATTAAATATTTTTATTTAACTAATGTAACAGGGTGCTCAAAGAGACTATTTTTTTTCTTTATAAAATTACATTTTATTAAATAACCTCTCCTAATTTATTTACAAGTATAAATTTAAAAACATTTAATTACATATATTTCAAATATACACCTTATATGTGGAATGTAGGCCAACACACAAACATGTAGAAGGGATAACATATGAAAGGATAGACACTCTGTTGGGAAAAAACACATCTATACCCCCCACATATTTTATTCAGTTCTAAGAAAAATATATGTTTCTAAAAGTAGGATTATATAGAAGTAAAAATTCAATTCACATATCTAAATTAGATTTACAAAGCTTCTATAAATATGCTGAAACAGAGTCCCTTAAATCACTAAAATGCCATCTTAAAAAACAAGTTACAAATATTATGTGATAGTGTCCCTCATCACATCTGTCACATTTCCATATTCTATTCCCCAGGAATATGTTAGGACTACACAATATTTTCAACTCACGCGAGGAACAGCAAAAATACAAGTTGGTTCTGTTATGGGATTATGGGACTTGAATTTTATAAGTTTTTCAATAATTATTTCTTTACCCCCCCTTTCTCCCTCCTTTCCTCAATCTCTGTCTCTCTCCCTTCTTCCTTCCTTCCTTTCTTCCTTCCTTCCTTCCTTCCTTCCTTCCTTCCTTCCTTCCTTCCCTCCTTCCTTCCTTCCCTCCCACTTCTCATTTTTCTTTAGCCTTCCTTTTCTTCCTGTAGTTACTGAAAAAATTATGGTTATTGCAGAAAGTTTCTAGTTTATGGATTTAGGATAATTTGAGTTTGTATTAAACTTTTTTTGTTCATGAATTTAGTAAATATAGGTTATTTTTTTCTAAAAAAAAATTTCTTTTAAGTTATTCAAGAACAGGATGATGTTATGCAGGAACATCTTGTGCAATGATGCTACACCTCTCACTTGACTAAGAGCTGTCAAATTTATAAACCAGCAGGGTGACCTTCTGTTTCCAAGAGAGGGCCTAAAATGCACTGAGTAAGGCCCTGGTTCTTGAAGTAGCTGTTTTAGTGTTACAGATGTTCAGGTGACTGACTGATGGTTTCCTTCTTCCATAAGGCAGCACCTGGGATGCCCTAGGATGACTTTAAGCTGGAATGACTGTTGGGAGCTAGGTTTGATATGACATGATCTCAAGGCATCCCTTCCCTGAAGTTCTTCCAGAAAGTCTGGTAAGTTCTAAAATTTCCCTGGAAACCAATCTTCTCTGACAGCACAAAGGGGAAACAAAAACAAGGGAAATATCAAGGTCACTGCCTTCCTTGGTGCTTCCTGGTATTAGTATAACATAGTATGGTGGGGATTACACTAAATTAACACAGTGCTAGCTCAAAGTAAACACTAAATAAATGCCATCTATTAGTATTGTTATTTTTGCTGTTATCAGTCTAAGCATCAGCGGATAATTTGGTGATAGCTAAGTGACTACTGGGGCTTTTCTCATTTTATCAATTATAAGAAAAACTTTATACAACAGTTGTGAAGAATATATATATATATATAGAGAGAGAGAGAGAGAGAGAGAGAGAGAGAGAGAGAGAGAGAGAGAGAGAGAGAGAGAGAGAGAGAGAGAGAGAGAGAGAGAGAGAGAGAGAGAGAGAGAGAGAGAGAGAGAGAGAGAGAGGGAGAGAGAGAGCGCTAAGTGCATCAATAAGTAGAATTCAAAATGCAAGTGGGTGCTAGAATTTAAATATTCATAACCAATTTATCTAGAGTAAAGAAAACTTTGTGTTTTGAGTCAATTTACTTTGTTCACTTTTAAGCACAAACCTCTCATTACCTTGGTTTTATACTTAGATATTATATTTAAGGGCACCAACATACTATATAATAAAAGCCTAATATGCTAAGTGTCTGGTCATCCGGTTGTCCATTCAAGCAATCAAAGTGTAATAAGCTAATGATATGCTAAGGCTGCTCAACTGCTCGCTATGACATGCACTGACCACTAGGGGGCAGACTCTCCGACTGGTAGGTTAGCTTGCTGCTGGGTCTGGCAGATCGAGACTGAGCAAGACGGGCCACACACGCCCTGGAGCCCTCCTGTGGTCTCTCCCCAACTGGCCAACATCCCACGACCCTCCCTGGCCCCGATAATGCACTGGTGGAGTCCCTGGCCTGGTCTGCGCACGCTCACAATCCGGGACCCCTCAGGGGATGTTGGAGAGCCAGTTTCAGCTCAATCCTGCAGGTTGAATTTGTGCACTGGGCCACTAGTATTACATAAAAGAAGAGGCGGCTTAAGAAGGAAACCATTATATGTTATATTGTTCTTGTATAACATTTCTGTGAGAAATTAGATTAAGGTAAGTGAAAGAAAATCTTTTAGAGGTCCTTCAGCATTTTGTGTTTCTTAAACAAAATATTAAAACAAAGAAACAAAAAATCCTGGTTATTTTTTTCTATTGCACAAAATGTTCTTTGGCAAATCTATGCCAGTTCTATGTATCTAATTATAAAGACTACAGGCCGGGTGCATGAAAATTCATGCACTCAGGGTGGGGGGCCCCTCAGCCTGGCCTGTGCCCTCTCACAGTCCAAGAACCCTTGGGGGATGTCTGACTGATGGCTTAGGCCCGCTTCCCCTGGGGAGCGGGCCTAATCCATCAGTTGGACATACTTAGCACTACCACGGAGGCAAGAGAGGCTCCTGCCACCACCATTGTGCTTGCCAACCCTCAACCCTGCTTGTGGCTGAGCGGCGCTCCCCCTATGGGAGCACACTGAACAACAGGAGGCAGCTCTGATCCCACCCCCCATCACCCCACTGCTGCCACCGGTCACTGCCAACCTTCAATTGCTGTCCCCTCCTTCTGCCACCTGGCACCTGCCTTGGGTGGCCTGGTGCCACTCGCTCGCTACCCCCATCCCCCACCAACTGATCATTCCGCCGTTCAGTCAATTTGCATATTAGGCATTTATTATTTAGGATACATTTCCCAGAAAACAAATAGGCAATATTATTATATTGTTTTAATATAAAATTCTAGATGAATTTTCAATGGAAAATATTTAACATTTTTTATGAAACACATTTCCTCATCATTTTCTCATTATTTTAATTATTATTGTTGTTGTTGTTATTGCTACACAGAAATGATACTTATAAATACCACTGAACACTAGAACAAGGTTAAGCAAAGTAAATTTATGAAAGAAAACCCCAGCTAGAAATGCAGAAAGACCTTTTCTATTTAATGAACACATTATTTTACAGGTAACTTTTACCAGTTGGTTATTTCTAGGCATCCAAATAATTATGATTCTCAACTGTCTCTCCTCATGTCTTAGCCAAGCAGCACCACAAAGGACAAGCAGCTCAGAGATTAGTGATTGTTTTGTCCTATGGAAGTGCTGGGAGCCAGCCTGAAGTGTTTTCCAGAGGCCTTAAGGATGCAGTTGTTTATGAGAAAAGCCCTGGATCACGTTTTCTTTGGATTCATATTCTGGCTTTGTGATCTTGGGCAAGTTACTTATCTTCTTTCATTTCTTCACATGGGGAACAAAAGGAGTAATGCCTACCTTACAATCATGTTTTTCTACATTTTTTTTTTTGGTATGAGAAAAAGGAAGATAATGTATAAAATGTTTGCTAAGTGTAAAATCCTTGTTTCATTTAAATCTATTAAAACTGTTAAGTGTGCCATCAGTTTGAGTCTTGGCTCTCAAATGAAAATGATCATTGTGCTTATTGCTCAGAGTTGTTAGAAGGGAGCTATACATATAGTATAAACAGTTGGGAGAGTTCCTGAGAACCTTTACATGTTTTTTGTTATTATTAGTCCACTGACTTTTGTTTTTACTCAGAAGCAGACCAAATACACATACTTGATATAGATTACAAGAATGATAGAGAAATGAGATTAATTTTTAAAAATGCAATGAAAAGAATAACCACACATTGTGTGTGAATATGCAAAATTTAAGATTTACATGTAATGGGGTAATTCCAATTACAGCAATATTAACTGAAAGAAGTAATTTTTGTCATTTAGGTTTCTATACTCCTTGGAAAATAGCATCTGAGCACAAAGTAGGTGATTTTAGAAAGTCTACCTGGCTTTGCCTGAAAATACTGTTTTTTAAAAAATATATATTTTTTGTTATCGTTTAAAGTATTACACGTCTCCTTTTTCCCCCACTTAAATCCCCCCCCACCGGCCACTCCCACCCTCGAGGGCAAACCCCCACCACCCAAGTAAATGTGTCCATTAGTCATGCTAATATGCATGCATACAAGTCCTTTGGTTGATCTCTAACCCTCAGCCCTCCCCTGCCTTCTCAATGGGGTTGGACGGTCTGTTCAGTGCCACCTTGTGTCTGGATCCGTTTTTGTTCTTCAGTTAATGCTGATCATTATATCCCACATATGAGTGAGATCACGTGATATTTATCTTTCTCCTACAGGCTTATTTCACTTAGCATGATGCTCTCCAGTTCCATCCATGCTGTTGCAAATGGTAAAATTTCCTTCTTTTTTATAACAGCATAGTATTCCATTGTGTAGATGTAACACGGTTTTAATTCACTCACCTGCTGATGGGCACTTAGGCTGTTTCCAAATCTTAGCTATTTTAAATTGTGCTGCTATGAACATAGGGGTGCACATATCCTTTCTGATTGGTGTTTCTGTTTTTTGAGGATATATTCCTAGAAATGGTATTACTGGGTCAAATGGCAGTTCCATTTTTAATTTTTTTA
>NW_005354272.1:737535-745900 GCF_000412655.1 Myotis brandtii | reverse complement strand
GATGATTAGTGACTTTGAGCATGTTTTCATATGTCTCTTGGCTTTCTGAATGTCCTCTTTTGAAAAGTGCCTATTTAGGTCCTTTGCCCATTTTTTGATTGGATTGTTTATCTTCCTTTTGTTAAGTTGTATGAGTTCCCTGTAAATGTTGGAGATTAAACCCTTATCAGGGATAACATTGAAAATATGTTCTCCCATGCAGTGGGCTTTCTTGTTGTTTGTTGATGGTTTATTTTGCTGTGCAGAAGCTTTTTATTTTGATGTAGTCCCATTTATTTATTTTCTCTTTAGTTTCCATTGCCCTAGGAGCTGTATCAGTAAAGATGTTGCTATGACAAATGTCTGCTATTTTGCTGCCTATGGCTTCTTCTAAGATTTTTATGGTTTCCCATCTTACATTTAAGTCCTTTATCCATTTTGAGTTTATTTTTGTGTATGGTGTAAGTTGGTGGTATAGTTTCATTTTTTTGCAACTATCTGTCCAGTTTTCCCAACACCATTTATTTAAGAGACTGTCTTGTCTCCATTGTATCCTCTTGCCTCCTTTGTCAAATATTAATTGAGCATACTGGCTTGTGTCAATTTCTGGGTTCTCTGTTCTGTTTCACTGGTCTATATATCTATTCTTGTGCCAGTACCAGGCAGTTTTGAAAACAGTGGCTTTGTAGTATAACTTGATGTCTGGTATTGTGCTCCCTCCAATATTGTTCTTCTTTCTCAAGATTGCTGAAGCTATTTGGGGTCTTTTTTATTCCAGATGAATTTTTGGAGAATTTGTTCTTGGTCTTTGAAGTATTCCATTGATATTTTAATGGGGATTGCGTTTAATTTATAGATTGCTTTGGGTAGTATGGACATTTTAATGATGTTGATTCTATCTATCCATGAACATGGTATATTCTTCCATTTGTTCATGTCTTTCTCTATCCTTTTTTTCAGCATCCTGAAATTTTCTGAGTACAGGTCCTTTGTCTTCTTGTTTAAATTTATTCCTAGGTGTCTTAATATTTTTGTTGCAATGGTAAATGGGATAGATTTTTAAAGTTCTCTTTTGGTGTATAGAAAAGCCATAGACTTCTGGGTGTTAATTTTGTATCCTGCTACATTACCAAATGCATTTATTAAGTCTAGTAGTTTTTTGATGGAGTCTTTGGGGCATTCTATGTACAATATCATGTCATATGTGAAAAAGGACAGTTTTTCTTCTTTGTTCCCCAATTTGGATGCCTTTTATTTCTTCTTCTTGTCTGATCACAATGGATAGTACTTCCAGTACTATGTCAAAGAGGAGTGGTGAGAGTGGGCATCCCTGTCCTGTTCCTGTTCTTAGGTGAAATGGTTTTAGTTTTGCCCATTGAGTATGACGTTGGCTGTGGGTTTGTCACATATGGCATTTATTATATTGAAGTATAATCCTTCTATTCCCACCTTGATGAGAGTTTTTATCAAGAAATGGTGTTGGATTTTATCAAATGCTTTTTCTGCATCAATGGATATGATTATATGGTTTTTAACTCTCAGTTTGTTTATGTGGTGTATCACATTTGTTGATTTGCGGATATTGTACCATCCTTGTATCCCCAGAATAAATCCCACTTAGTCATGTTGTATGATCTTTCTAATGTAATGCTGGGTCCGGTTTGCTAGAATTTTGTTGAAATTTTTAGCATCTATATTCAGGAGTGATATTGGCCTGTAATTCTCTTTCTTTGTATTGTCTTAATGTGGTTATGGGATTAGGGTAATGCAGGCTTCGTAAAAAGAGCTTTGTAGTGTTCTTTCCTCATGAATTTTTTTGGAATAGTCTGAGGAAGATAGATTTTATTTCTTCTTTGAATGTTTGATAAAACTCCCCTGTGAAGCCGTCTGGTCCAGGACATTTGTTCCTTTTAAGTTTTTTGATTACCCCTTCAATATTCTCCATAGTTTTTGGCCTATTCATATTTTTTGATTCCTCCTGGTTGAGTTTTGAAGGTCGTATTTTTCTAGGAATATGTCCATTTCTTCTAGGTTGACCAGTTTTTTTTTTGGAGTAGAGTTGCTCATAGTATTTTTTAATGATTCTTCATATTTCTGTGGGGTCTGTGGTTACTTCACCTGTTTCATTTCTGATTTTGTTTATTTGCATCCTCTCTCTTTGCTTCTTAGTGAGCCTTGCTAGAGGTTCATAAATCTTTTTTATCCTTTCAAAGAACCAGCTCTTGGTTTCATTGATTGTTTGTATTGTTTTTTTGGTTTTTTTCGGGGGTCTCTATGTCATTTATTTCCACTCTGATCTTTATTATTTCCTTCCTTCTGCTCACACTGGGCTTTTCTTGATTCTCTCTTTCTAATTCTTCAAATTGCAGAGTTAGATATTTTATTGCCAGTTTTTCTTGTTTTTTGAGGTAGGCCTGTAATGCTATGAACTTCCCTCTCAGGATTGCTTTCACTGTGTCCCAAAGATGTTGGATTATTTTCATTATTGTTTGTTTCTAGGATATTTTTTATTTCTTCTTTGATCTCTTTGGTAACCCACTCATTGTTTAATAGTATGTTATTAAGCTGCCAAGTGTTTGAATTTTTGTGATTATTTTTACTGTAGTTGATTTCTAATTTTAGGCCACTGTGATCTGAGAAGATGCTTGATATGATTTAAATCCTGTTGAATTTGGAGAGACTTTGCCTGTGTCCCAATATGTGGTCTATCTTTGAAAATGTCCCATGGTCGCTTGAGAAGAATGTATATTCCATGGCTTTGGGGTGAAATGTTCTGAAGATGTCAATTAAGTCCATCTGATATAGTGAGTCGTTTAAGATTGATGTTTCTTTGCTAATTTTTTGTCTAGAGGATTTATCCAGTGATGTTAATGGGGTATTAAAGTGTCCTACTATGATTGTGTTGCTGTCAATCTCTCCCCTGATATCTTCCCAAAGTTTTTTTTTTTATGTAATTTTGTGCTCCTGCATTTGGGTGCATAAATGTTTACCAGAGTTATATCCTCTTGTTGTACCGTTACTTTTAGAATTATGAACTGGCCTTTCTTGTCTCTTATTATGGTCTTCACTTTGAGGTCCATTTTGTCAGATATAAGTATTGCTATCCCAACTTTTTTTTTTTTAAATTTCCATTTGCCTGGTAGATATTTTTCCATCCCTTCACTTTCAGTCTGTGTGAGTCCCTTGTTCTGAGGTGGGTCTCCTGTAGACAGCATATATGTGGGTCATGTTTTCTTATCTATTCACTTGATGTCTTTTGATGGGAGCATTTAGTCCATTTATGTTTAATGTTATTATTGATAGATAATTGTTTGTGGCCATTTATTTTTTGTGCCTGTGTTCCTTCTTCCCTTTTTAGTTCTTCTTTCTACAACATTCCCTTTAGCTTTTCTTACATTGCTGGCTTGGTAGTGATGAATTCCCTTAGCCTTTTTTTTCTGCAGAGCTCCTGATTTCCCTTTCAATTTTGATTGATAGTCTTGCTGTATAGAGTATTCTTGGATTCAGTTCTTTGCTTTCCATTTTGTATACTTCCTTCCATTCCCTTCTAGCTCGATGTATTTCTGTTGAGAAATCATTTGGTAATCTGATGGGGGATCCTTTTTAGGTAACTCTCTGTCTCTCTCTTGCAGCCTTTAAGATTCTTTCTTTGTCATTAACATTTGCCATTGTAATTATGATGTGGCTTGGTGTGGGTCCTTTGGGATTCATCTTGCTTGGAACTCTCTGTACTTGTGTAACTCTTTCTTCCCCATATCAGGGAAGTTTTCTGTCATTATTTCTTCAGAGATTTTCTAATCCTTCATTCTCTTTTTGTCCTTCTGGCAGCCCTATTATACGTATGTTACTTCATTTTGTGTTGTCTTAAAGCTCCCTTAAGCTCTCCTCCTGCTTTTTAATTTTTTTCTCCAGCTGATGTTCATATTGGGCTTATTTCTCTACCTTATCTTCTAACTCACTTATTCGGTCCTCTGCTTCTTCTAGTCTACCATTGAAACCTTCCATGGTGTTTTTTTATTGTAGCTATGGACCCTTACTCTGAATTCTTTTTCTGTCATGTTGTATGCCTCCATTTCACTTATTCCCTTTTTTGGTGAATCCTCTTTTTCTTCCCTCTGGGGATTATTTCATTATCTCCCCACTTTTACTATCACCAGAAGGTTCAAATGCTGAGTTACGGGGGCCTGAGTGGAGTGCAGTGGGAACTTCATGCCACCCGAGTGTCACTGAAGAGCTCTGACACCAAGACCTGTGGCTGCCTTGGGTTGGTGGGAGCCACGTTTGCCCAGGATCAGAGTCACCGGTGCTCAGTGCAGCCTTGTGCATGCACCTAGAATCAGGAATCCCCCCTGCACCATACTGATAAAGAAACCCCACTGGTGTGTGCTGATAAGCAGAGTTCCCTAGTGCATGCCAGGAGTCAGAGTCCCCCTGTGCCAACACTGAGTTTCGAGTATCGGAGTCTCTGTTACTTGGTGTGGCCTCACACTGAGAATAAGGGTCCTTGTGTGCATTTGCACCAAGAATTGGAGTCACTGGCTCTTCGTGTGAATGCACTGGGAATCAGGGATCCCAGGCACGCATGAGGAGAAACACAGTCAAGTCACTGGTGCTCAGTGCTGCCTCTCATGCAGAAAATCAGAGTCCCTGGTCTACTTAGGGGATGGGGTTGCACAGCCGCCCTGTGTTGGCAGGATGTGCACTCCTACGCTGTGAAAAACAGACTTCCATGTGTGCTTGCCTAGAATCAAAGTCAGGTGGCACTACCGCCCTGAGTGGGCATGGGGTCTGGTCTCGAGTGTGTACTCTGAGGGAAGCAGAGTCCCTCTGTCCAAGTGTCCAGGCTCAAATTCAGGCAGCGGAGCCAGAGCCACCCTGTTTGGGCATGGGGTCTGGTTTCTGTGGGAAGCATATTCCCTGTGTCTGCACACGCCCAGGCTCAAATTCGGGCAGCAGAGCCAGAGCTGCCCTATGTGGGCAGGAGGCCTGCTTGAGCGGGGAGGGACCAGCAGTTCCTATGGGGCTGCAGTGAGCCTGTGGGGAGGAAGATGGACTCTGACTCAGAAATTTGTGGCCAGGATGTCTGGATTCTCGGTGTCTGTGGATCTACAGCTGTGATTGCAGGTCTTCGTTCCCAGTGGCTGTAGGGTCTTGGTTTGCATCTGAGATCAGATTGGGTGATGGTGAGGCTAGGATCCTAGTCTCAAGCAGTTCTGTTTTTCAAGATGGTGTGGTCTCTGTGCCCATGCTGGCCATCCCCAGAGTGTCTGTGGTGGCAGGGGAGTTTTGCCATCTAAGACTGCCCATTTTGGCAGCCCCTTGGAAGACCTGCAGTATATAACTCTCCATAGCTCTCTCTCTCTCTCTCTCACACACACACACACACACACACACACACACAGACACACACACACACCACATGTCCACACACTCCTCTATCGCTCCCTCACTCTCTCACACACTCTCCCTCCCTACCTTCTTGCCGGTCACCATCTTTTATCTGCTAGAAGATTTTTGATTACTGCTTCAATTTCTTTGGTAGTTATTGGCCTATTAAGATTTTTTTATTCTTCCTGATTGAGTTTTGTAAGCTTGTATTTTTCTAAGAATATGTCCATTTCCTCTGGATTGTCCAGTTTGTTGGAATAAAGTTGTTCATAGTATTTTTTCATTATCCTTTGTATTTCTGTGGGATCAGTTGTTACTTCACCTCCTTCATTTCAGATTTTGTTTATTTGGGGCCTTTCTCTTTGCTTCTTTGGTTCGAGGATTTGAGGTTCATCAATCTTGTTTATCATTTCAAAGAACCAGCTCTTGGTTTTATTGATCTTTTGTATTTTTTTGTTTGTTTATTTTTGTTTTGTTTGTTTTTGGTTTCTATGTAGTGTGTTTCAGCTCTGATCTTTATTATTTCCTTCCTTCTGCTTACTCTTGGCTCTTCTTGTTGCACTCTTTCTCATTCTTTGAGTTGTATGGTTAGATAATTTAATTAACATATTTTCTTGTTTTTTGAGGTAGGCATATAAAGCTATGAACTTCCCTCTCAAGACTGCTTTCACTGTGTCCCATAGATTTTGGATTGTTGTGTTTTCATTGTCATTTGTTGCCATGATGCTTTTTATTTCTTCTTTGATCTCTTTGGTAACCCAATCATTGTTTAATAGCATACTACTTAAGTGTTTGAATTTTTTTATTGTTTTATTGTAGTTGATTTCTAATTTTAGGTCATTGTGATCTGAGAAGATGCTTGATATAATTTTTATCTTCTTGAATTTTTAGAAACTTAACGTGTATCCCAATATGTAGTCTATCTTTAAAAATGTCCTGTGTGCACTTGAGAAGAATGTATATTCTGTAGCTTTGGGGTAAATGTTCTGAAGATGTCAATTAAGTCCATCTGATCTAGTGAGTGATTTAGGATTGTTGTTTCTTTGTTAATTTTTTGGTTCGAGGATTTATCCAGTGGTGTCAATGGGGTATTAAATTCCCCTACTATGACTGTATTGTTGTCAATATCTCCCTTGCTATCTTCCAGAATTTTTTTTTATGTATTTGGGTGCTCCTGAATTGGGTGCATATATGTTTAACATAGTTATATCCTCTTGTTGAATTGCTCCCTTTAGTATTATGAAGTGGCCTTCCTTATCTCTTGTTATGGCCTTCACTTTGAGATCTAATTTTTCAGATTTAAGTGTTGCTACCCAGGCTTTTTTTTTTAATTTTCATTCACCTACAAAAACCTTTTTCCATCCCTTCACCATCAGTCTGTATGATCCCTTTGTTCTGAGGTGGGTCTCTTGTAGACAACAGAAAAATGGGTCATGTTTTCTTATCCATTTAGCTACCCTATGTCTTTTGATTGGGGGATTTAATCCATTAAATTTAAGGTTATTATTGATAGGTACTTGTTTGTCACCATTTTTATTCTTTACACCTGTGTTTCTTCTTCTCTTCCTATTTCTTCTCTTTACAACAGTCCCTTCAGCATTTCTTGCATTGCTGATTTGGTGGTAAAAAATGTCTTAGCCCTTTTTTGTCTATGAAGCTCCTGATTACACCTTCAATTTTTAATGATAGCCTTGCTTGGTATAGTATTCTTGAATTCAGACCCTTGCTTTGCATCACTTTGTATATGTCACTTCCCTAACCTCTGGCATCTTGTGTTTCTGTTGAGAAATCAGTTGATAGTCTAATGGGAGATCCCTTATAGATAACTTTCTGTCTCTCTCTGGCAACCTTTAAGATTCTTCCTTTATTGTTGGTGTTTGCCAAAGTAATTATGATGTGTCTTGTTATTGGTCTTTTTGGGTTCGTGTTGTTTGGGACTCTGTGAGCCTCTTGGACTTGTGTGAGTTTTTTCTTCCCAATGTCAGGGATGTTTTCTGTTGTTATTTCTTCAAACAGGTTTTCTATTCTTTCTTAGTTTCCTCTCCTTCTGGCACCCTTATTATGTGGCTGTTGTTGTGTTTTGTTTTGTCCCAAAGCTCCCTTAGGCTCTGCTCCTGTTTTTTAAGTTTTTTTTTCCCCCAGTTGTTGTTCTACTTGGGTATTTTTTCCTACCTTGTCTTCTAGTTCACTGATGTGGTCCTCAGCTTCTTCTAACCTACTCTTGATGCTTTCTATTGTGTTTCTTATTACAGCTATGGCATGCTTCATTTCTTTTTGGTTCTCTTCACTTACTCTTAATTCTTACACATGTTATTGAATTTGTCTTCCATCCTTTTCAGCATCTTTATGACTATTGCTCTGAATTCTTTCTCTGACAAATTGCTTGTCTCCATTTTGTTTACTTTCTTTTTCTGTGATTCCTCCTTTTCTTTCATATGGGGGCTGTTTCTTTGTCTCCCCATTTTAATGCCTCTTAGGGTGTCTAGTTATGTGGCTCACTGTCTACCACGTTGACCAAAAGGTACAAAAAACAACTCAACAAGACATGACACAGAGGGAACAAAACATGAATGTTTTCATGCTACAATAACCCCAAATAAAGGTGACCACCAGAGAAAAGAGGCTTAGGAGAGAGAAAAGAGTGCAAAAATGATATTGAGGAAGAGAAAAACGGTAAGAGAAAAAAGGAAAAGAAGAAAAAGAAGAGGAAAGAAATAAAGAAAAAAAAATATGTGTATGGGGAGCAAACTCCACAAAACCAACAACTAAACCAAAAAATGCAAACAACAAACCCCCAGAAAAAAAGGAGGGCAGTTGAGTCTGATGAGGCAGAGCTTTTTTCCCCCCAGAAGGTAAGGTAAAGGAATTGAATGAATGGGGGAATGGCCATGATTCAGTATAGAGGAGGTAGAAAAAGAATGAGTGTATAAGAAGAAAAGTTAAAAACAAAATACTTAATTAAAAAAATAAAAATAATAAAAAGTAATAATTAAAAATT
>NW_005354272.1:731705-737409 GCF_000412655.1 Myotis brandtii | reverse complement strand
TTTACCCTTTCCTTTATTTATCTATCTGTATCTTCATCTACTTTTGGAAAAGGAGAATAGAATAGGTAGCAGATAGGCCTGAGTTTGTTGAGTTAAACTAATTAAGCTATTAGTAGAAGAAGAGAACAAGCAAGGAGAGCTAAAACAAAAGCATAAAAACAAAAACAAAATTAACAAGCTATCAAAGAAGCAACAACAAGAAAAAAATTGGCTAGTGAAGAAAGAGAAAAGAGTAGGGTGCATGTACTTGGAGTAGGGGAAAGGAAATTAGATTTATGAGTAGGGCAGTAGAGACTACTGTAGTAGTAATGCGTCAATTAAGCAGATAAATAAGATCAATTTTTGCAAAGAGTAAAAAGAAATGAGAGAAAAACTAAAGCAGGAACAGGAGAAGAGAAACAGGATGAATAAAGGGAGAAGTAAGGAAGAAAGGGTTGGCATAAAGGAAAAAAATGAGACAGAGTAAAGTAATGATAAAAAAATAAAATAAAAATAGAATGTAGAACACTAATCCAAAAAAACAAAAACAAATAAAAACAAGAACAATAACAAAAAAGGTTAAAAAATAACAATAATAATGATAAGTAATAAAAATAAAATAAAGAAAAGAAAAACAATTTAGTTCCTTAATTAAAAGATTAAAAAAAAGTGAAGTAGTGAAGTTCGTTCACTTCAGCTGAGTATTTAATGTCCCATGGTGGTTGGTCTAAGACCCCTCTCCACTGTTCTAGCTGCCATGTCTCAGCTTCCTGCTAGATAGTCAGCACTGTGTTGAAATTCCCAGTGATCCACCGCTCCTCTGTGTCAGATGCCACAGCTTTCAGTAGTATTTACACATGCGTCTATTTCTGACACAGACTCCAGCTGGTGGTGTTTCTGTATTAGTTTCTGGGACCAAATGGCCCCTCAACCCAGTCTCTAAAGGCTCCCTGGGAGTATTTGGAATCTTTGTTTCCCTGCCAAGCTTAAGGCTGGGTCCAGCTGTGCTGCTAAGAGGGGCCTAGTCTTTAGGAGAAAAAAAGTCTGTTCAGGATTGGAGGGATCGGACTGTTCCAGAGCTGGCCTCCTGATTGCCTCATTCCTATTTTGTTCCCCATCTTCCACAAAGCCACCTTCCCCTACACCGCAGCCACAGTGAATGTTTGTAATTGAAAGATCCTGGGTTTAGAGAGTAAAAGCAAGGAGATTATAAAGACAGAGCGGCTGTACCACTGCATGTTTCTCTCACCCCAGCAATGCGTGGCCAATGCAGAACTTCGGGCTGCCTTTCTGGGCACAGCCTTCCAAATATAGGGGAAAATACCACGTGCGGGCGTGCACATACAGTGCAATTAAAACTTCGTGGCCCATGCGCAGAAGTTGGTATTTTGTGGAAGAGCCACACTCAAGGGGCCAAAGAGCTGCATGTGGCTTGCGAGCCGCGGTTTGCCGAGCCGCAGTTTGCCCACCACTGGTCTAGGCTGTGTGCGTTTCTCCTTTCAGTCCAGATTCCTGATCCCACAGGTTTCTCGGCTAGCTCTGACCTTTCTGTCTACAGATTTCTCTTCAGCTGTGTTTAATTTGCCAATTCTGGGTGGATGTTATTCAATTCAACTGTGTTTTCTATCTGCTCTGTGAGAAGGTGCCAAACCCGTCCACCTATTTGGCCACCATTTTGTCCCCCCCCCCCTGAAAATACTGTTTTTAATTAGAGGGTGCTTTGAATTACCTGATAGAGTTTAATTTCTCTAACATCTTTAGTAATTAGTTCATGCCACATTAGCTAGATGGCTTTTGAACAGAGATATTCTTTATTATCTTAAATAAAATATTGTGTTTTATGATATAAAGCTCATATGCATAAGCTCATATGCTTTTTTAACATTTTTTATTTGTGAACTTCTATAAATCATTATTGTTGAAAGTATTACATATGTCCCCTTTTCCCCCACATTGACCCCTGCTAGTCCAACTCCATTGCCTGCCCCAGGCCTTCACTGCCCTATTGTCCGTGTCCATGGGTTTTGCATGTTTGCATACAAGTTCTTTGGTGATTACCTCCCACCTACCCACGCTCCCCCAACTTTCCTCCCAGATTCCTAACTCTGTTCCATGCTTCCACATCTCTGTATCCACTACAGTCATCAGTTTATGTTGTTACTTAGATTCCTCATTATGAGTGAGATCATGGGATACTTGTCTTTCTCTGACAGACTTATTACACTTAGCATAATACTCTTCAGGTCCCTCCAGGTTGTCTCAAAGGGTAAGAGATTCTTCTTTTTTACTGATATATAGTATTCCATGGTATAAATATACCACAGCTTTTTCATCCGCTCATCTACTGATGGGCACTTGAGTGGTTTCCAGATATTAGCTATTATAAATTGTGCTGCTATGAACATAGGGATGCATATATTCTTTTTGATTGGTGTTTTGGGTTTCTTAGAATATATTCCTAGAAGTGGGATCACTGAGTCAAATGGCAGTTCCATATTTAATTTTTTGAGGAAACTCCATACTGTTTCCCATGATGGCTGCACCAGGCTGCATTCCCACCAACAGTGTACTAGGGTTCCCGTCTCTCTACATCCTTACCAGCACTTGTCATTTGTTGATTTGTTGATGGTAGCCATTCCAACAGGTGTGAGGTGATAGCTCATTGTCAGTTTAATTTGCATCTCTCTGATAATCAGTGACTTTAAGCATTTTTTCATATGTCTCTTTGTCATCTGTATGACCACTTTGGAGAAGTGTCTATTTAGGTCCTTTGCTCATTTTTAATTGGATTATTTATCTTTCTTCTGTTTATATTTTGGATATTAACCCTTTATCAGATGTATCATTGTAAATATGTTCTCCCATACAGTGGGAGATGGTTCATTTTGTTGATAATTTCTTTTGCTGAACAGAAGCTTTTGATTTTGATGTAGTCCCATTTGTTTATTTTATCCTTAGTTTCCTTTGCCATAGGAGATGTATCCTTAAACATATTGCTTCAAGAGATGTCTGATATTTTGCTGCCTATAGTTTGTTCTAGGATTTTTATGGTATCCCAACTTATATTTAAGTCTTTTATCTATTTTCAGTTTATTCTTGTGTATGGTGTAAGTTGGTGGTCTCATTTCATTCTTTTTGCATGTATATGTCCAATTTACCCAAAACCATTTATTGAAGATACTCACTTGATTCATTATATGCTCTTGCCTCCTTTGTCAAATATTAATTGAGCATAATGGCTTGGGTTGATTTCTGGGTTCTGGCTCTGTTCCACTGATCTATATGCCTGTTCTTGTGCCAGTCCCAGGCTGTTTTGTGTACAGTGGCTTTGTAGTATAACTTGAAATTTGGTATTGTGATTCCTCCAACTTAAATTTATTAAAATCAAGATTGCTACAGCTATTGGGGTCTTTTTGATTTCATATAAATTTTTGAAGTATTTGTTCTAGATCTGTGAAATATGTTGTTGGTATTTTAATAGGGATTGCATTGAATTGGTAGATTGCTTTGGGTAGTATGGATATTTTAATGATGTTGATTCTACCAGTCCATGAACACGGTATCTTCTTCCACTTGTTTATATCGTCTTCTATCTCTTTTTTCAATGTCCTGTAATTTTCTGAGTATAGGATTTTTCCTCCTTGGTTAAGTTTATCCAAAGTATCTTAATTTTTTTGTTGCTATGGTAAATAGAATTATTTGTTTAGTTTCTCTTTCTGAGAATTCATTATTGGTGCATAAAAAAAGCCATCAATTTTTGGGTGTTCATTTTGTATCCTGCTACATTGCCAAATTCATTTTTGTACAAGACCATGTCATCTGTGAATAATGAGAGTTTTACTTCCTCCTTTTCAAATTGGATGCCTTTTATTTCATCTTCTTGTCTGATAGCTGTGGCTAGGACTTCCAATACTATGTTAAGTAAGAGTGGTGAAAGCAGACATCCCTGTTTTGTTCTTGTTCTTAGGGGAAATGGTTTCAGTATTTGCCCATTGAGTATGATGTTCACTGTAGATTTTTCATATATGGTGTTTATCATGTTGAGATATAATCCCTCTATTCCCACTTTGCTGAGAGTTTTTACCATAAATGGATGTTGGATTTTGGCGAATGCCTTTTCTGCATCTATTGCTATGATCAAGTGATTTTTGTATTGCCATCTGTTAATGTACTTTATCACAATTATTGATTTGCAGATGTTGTACCAGCTTTGCATCTCTGAAATAAATCCCACTTGGTCATGGTGGATGATCTTTTTAATGTATCGCTGGATCTGATTTGTTAATATTTTGTTGAGGATTTTAGCATCTATGTTCATCAGGAAGACTGGCCTGTAATTCTCTCTCTCTTTGTAGTGTCTTTATCTGGTTTTGGAATTAGGATAATGCTGGCCTCATAAAAAAACTTGTAAGTGTTCTTTCTTTTTTTCAAATTTTTGGAATAGTTTGAGGAGGATAGGTGATAGTTCTTTTTTGAATGTTTGGTAAAACTTCCTTGTGCAGCTGTCCAACCCAGGCTTTGTTTCCTGGCAGTTTTTTGATAACTGGTTCAATTTCATAAGTTGTTATTGGCCTAGTTAGGTTTTTTGATTTTTCCTGATTCAGTTTTGGGAGATTGTATTTTTTAAAGAATTTTTCCATTTCCACATTGTTGTCATATAGTTGTTCAGTTTGTTGGTATATGGTTGTTCATAGTATTTTCTTCCAATCCTTTGTATTTCTGTAGTGTCAGTGGTTACCTCTCTGCTTTCTTTTCTGATTTTATTTATTGAGGTCCTCTCTCTCTGTTTCTTGATGAGTCTGGCTAACTGTTCATCTATCTTGTTTATCCTTTCAAAGAACCAGCTCTTGGTTTCATTGATTTTTTTTGGTATTATTTTTTTAGTCTCTATGTCATTTGTTTCTGCTCTAATCTTTATTATTTCCTTCCTTCTACTCACTCTGGGCTTTTCTTGTTGTTCTCTTTCTATTTCTTTAAGTTGTAGGATTAAATGGTTTATTGATTTTTCTTTTTTTTTTTAAGTTAGACCTGTATTGCTATGAACTTCCCTATCAGGACTGTTTTTGCAGTGTCTCAGAAATTTTGGGTTGTGTGTGCTCATTTCTGTTTGTTTCCAGGGAGTTTTTTAAATTTATTTCTTGATCTCATTGCTAACCCATTCATTGTTTAGTAACATGATATTTAGTCTCTAGGCATTTGAATGTTTTGGGTGTTCTTACTGTAGTTGATTTCTAATTTTATTCCACTGTAATCTGAGAAATTCTTAATATAATTTCAATCTACTTGAACTTGTGGAGATTTGTTTTGTGTTCTAACATGTGGTCTATGTTTGTGAATGATCCATGTGCACTTGAGAAGAATGTATATTCTGTAGCTTTGTGGTGAAATGTTCTATAAATGTCAACTAAATGCACCTGATCCAGTGTGTCTTTTAGAGTCACTGTTTCCTTGTTAATTTTTTGTCTGGGAGATCTATCCAGTGAAGTTAGCAGGGTGTTAAAGTCCCCCGTTATCAATGTATTGTTGTCAATTTCTACATTAAAGTCTTCTAGAAGTTTTTTTTAATATATATACTAGGGGCTCAGTGCACAAATTTGTGCACCTTGAAAAGGTGGGCCCAGACTCGGCGGCAAGATGGCGGCGATATAGGCAGACGCGTCCCAGGTCTTGTCCCGGAGCAAATGGATTAAGCAGCTGAAACTAATAACACCCACCCCGAATTGGC
>NW_005354272.1:717270-724629 GCF_000412655.1 Myotis brandtii | reverse complement strand
AAGAAGAAAAGGTGGGCCCAGGGGCAGGTCTCATACCATCCTCTGTGCCTCTGCTTGGCCCCTCCCACTACGACCCCTAGTCCCTCTGCTGGCTTTTGTAATACTTATTATAATATTTTTTAAAAAGAATTATAAAAAAAAAAAGAAAAGGTGGGCCCAGGGGCAGGTCTCATACCATCCTCTGTGCCTCTGCTTGGCCCCTCCCACTACGACCCCTAGTCCCCTGTCTGCTGGCTCGCACTGCCCCGCTCACACCGCTGCTGGCACAGAGTGATTGGGGCCAGCAACAACAGGGAGTGTGAGCAGCAGCTGCTGCCCCAATCACCCCTGGAACAGGGGGTGGTAGAGAAGCCCTTAGGGGTGATTGGGGCCAGCAGACGCTGCTTGCACCCACTGGTGATGCCAAGCAATTGGGGCTGGTGCTGGACAATGGCAGCAGGTTCTAGTAGGGCCAGAGCAGGCAGCAGGTGGGAGCACCGGGTGGGACTGTGGCATGCGGGAGCAAAGAATTTTCAGTAACCACCAAAGGCTCGCCCTGATGATAGTGACTGGTGCCCTGCCTTGGTCTGGCACCTCCACTCACCTGCTCCACCTTCCTGCCATGTTCTGGGCACACCCCCTAGTGGTCAGTGCATGTCATAGCAACCTGTTGTTTGGTTGTTTGGTTGTTGTACCATTCAGTCTATTTGCATATTAGCCTTTTATTATATAGGATTTAGGTGCTCCTATATTGTGTGCATATATATTTACCAGGGTTATATCCTATTGTTGGATAGATTCCTTTAGTATTATGTAGTGACCTTTGTTGTCTCTTGTGATGGCCTTCTTTTTGAAGTCTATTTTTTCAGATATGAGTATTGCTACCCCAGGTTTTTTTTATTTCTTTTCATTTGCATGGAAAAAATATTCCATCTCTTCACTCTCATCCTGTGTGTGTTTTTGTTCTGAGGTGGGGCTCTTGTAGACAGCATGTAGTTGTGTGCCACATATTTGTTTTCATTCAGCTACCCTTTGTCTTTTGATTGGAGAATTTAATCCACTTACATTTAAGATTATTATTGATAGGTACTTTTTTGCCATTTTAATTCTGTATGCCTAGGTTTCGTTCTCGATTTTTTTCTTCTCATTACAGCAGTCCCTTTAGCATTTCGTGCAATGCTGGCTTGTTGGTTATAAACTCCATTAGCCCCCCGCCCCCCCCCCTGCTTTCTTTTTTGTCTGGGAAGCTCTTTATTTCACCCTTTATTTTAAATGATTGCCTTGATGGGGATAATAGTCTTGGTTTCAGATCCTTGTTTTCCATTATCTTGAGTACTTCATGCCATTCCCTTCTGGCCTGCAGAGTTTCTGATGAGAAATCAGGTGTCAGCCTTATGAGAGCTCCTTTGTAGGTAATAGTTTGCCTTTCTCTTGCTGCCTTTAATATTCTCTCTTTGTTTTTAATTTTGGCATTTTAATTATGATGTGTCTGGATGTGGGCCTGTTTGGGTTCTTCTTGCTTGGGACTATCTGTGCCTTCTAAACTTGTGTTACTTTTTTCCTTCACCAGGTTAGGGAAGTTTTCTGTCATTATTTCTTTAAACATGTTTTCTATCCCTCTTTACCTTTCTGTCTCTTCTGGAACACCTACTATGTGCATATTGTTATGTTTCATGTTGTCTCACAGCTCCCACAAGCAGTCCTCCTATTTTTTAATTGTTTTTTTTTTCCTTTTGGTCTCTGATCAAGTAATTTTTCTACACTGTCTTCTAATTCACTGATTCTATCTTTAGCTTCCCCTAATTTGCTGTGTATTTCTTCAAATGTATTCTTTATTTATTCTATGTCATTCTTTATTTCCAACTGTTCTTTTTTCCTAGTTACTATATTTTTTCATGTGTTGAGCATCTTTACCATCATTATTCTGAACTCTATGTCAGATAAATTTCTTATCTCTATTTCATTTATCTCTTCTTCTAGAGAATTCTCTTGTCCATTCATTTTAGTTTTATTATTTTTTACTCCTCATTTTGTTTGCCGGTTTTTGTTTGTGACTATGTATTAGGTAGATCTACTACGCCTCTCAATATCTAGTGCAGGAAAGTGTCAAATGCTGTTTCTGACTAATTAGATCCAGGAAAGATTCAAAGCTTTCATGGACCTCTTCTGCCTGTAGACTGACAGGATTCTGTCTTGAGTAGCCCTCAGGCAATTTTCTACAGGAGTGGGGAGAGTTTTTTCCAACAGGGTGGGGCAATTGCTTTTGCCTGGAGGCTAATTTTTATTCTCAGTCTCTTAATGGGCTTCAGAAACTCCACAGGGTGAGGCAAGGTAATTTCCAATAGGATGGGTCAACTGTCTTTCCCCAGGCAAAAGTGCCTGGATAGCAAATGTCTGCCTGAGAATGATGTCCTTCTTTGCATGAGGAAATGACTCAGCACAGGAAACTGGGTTTTCTGCCTTCTGAGCTCTAACCCTAGAGCCCGAAACCCTAGCTTCTGCTCACATGGCTCCAGTTCACTCTGTCCTCCCTCTGCAGGAACAGAATTTTGTGCATTGGCCCTTTAAGAGGGTGCCTGTATTTCTTGCCATTTTCCCCTGACAGACAGCAAACCTGCTACTTTTCACAGCCAGCTGTTATATGGGCACCTTTCTCAGTTCTGGTGCTCTCTGATAGGGTGTCTAGCTTGGGGTTTAGACCCAAGTGTTCTCAGTGTCAACCCCCCACAGCTGAGATATCCCTCTGGAATTTCAACTGCTATCTGTGGAAGCTCATCCAGCCCTTTTGCACCTCTGCCCTTCCTACCAGTTTCTATGTGGTCTCCACTTTCCATCCTTGGTTATCTCCAGGTAGTCTTCAGTTGGTTATAAGTTCATATGCTCTTTAAGATGGGATGAAAGGTCATGTTTTAATTCTACATTAACAGGTGCAATGAGGATAGCAAAACTAACTACAAGCAATTCCTCTGGTAAAAGTTGAGAAAAATTAGGTTAATCAAAACTCTAAAATAAGACTTTTATTGTAGCATTTCTCAAATTTTTGCTACATAATGTGTATTTAGAATTTCTAAGGATGACAGTAGAAAGTTTGCTATGTTGGCTAATATTATTTGACCATCTAATCCTTTTCTTGAGGAGCTAGAAATATGTTTTGGGCAGTGCTGGACTAGAGATTATTGTGTTTTAATTTTTAAATAAAGGGAAACAAATTTTATCTAAACCCCAGGATGGCAAATGAGTTTAGAATGTTCTACAACATTCCCACCTTCATTATTCACTTCCTTTGGGGACATCTTTGTAAACCTAGCTTTCTAGGCAATTTCTAGGTATAGAGACTGTGTGGCTCTTTGGTTCTCCACTTCTTTCCTCTCCCATTTTAAAAGTGCAAATTATCCTAACAGGATTGATCCATGCTGATATTGATTTTATAAATGTCTGATCCTGAGAATGGAGAACTAGGCCAGACTAGCATCTATGATTTATATACCAAGAGGAAATGCCAACACTTCAAAAGTTGATATCCACAAGAACAGCCTTGGAACTTTGAAATATTATTTTAGAGGAAAAATGGGAGGCATCAATGAAATCATGATGGTAACAATGATGGTTATTTTATTGTGGGTTTTATCTATCCTCCTCCAGGAAGGAGGTAAACAATATGAAAGAAAATCTCAATTGAGAATACTTTTTTGTTTTCTTTTTATTTTTGTTTGTATTGTTTCAGTCTTCCAACTTTGACACCATTGACATTTTGGGCCAGATCATTCTTTGTTTTCCAAGATTGTCCTGTGACCTATAGGATGTTGAGCAGCATCCTTGGTCCCTACCCACTAGTTAGATCCTTCTTCATTACTTGTGATAAACAAAAGTGTCTCTGAATGTCTTCTGGAGGCAAAAATCCACCTGTTGAGAACCATTGGTCTACTGCTTTCCTGCAGTTTTCCTCTCTGGCCTATGAAAAAATGGGTATGAAAAAAATGGAAGGACATTATACTATATATGTTCATGTGAATACAATAAAATAAAACTGCAAATAAGTTCTAAGAGAATAATAATGCTTTAACTGGGTTTCTATCATTTTTCAGTCTCTCTCTGGAAGTATTGGATCACTTTCTAATCTCTGCTTAACTGATTTATTTTTAACCCTTCTGTCCTGACTGTTATTTCCATTTAAAATAATATTAGTGAAACATTCACTTTTCAACTGAAAATGTTTAAGAAAGAAATTACTAAAACAGTGGCTTAAAATATTTCCTGGTTGGTGTAATATTTCTGGAATTAACAAACATTAGTTATTTAAATAAATTGAGTCACTGCCAAATATGTTAGTTAAAGATATAAACCAAGTGAAATGAAATGCCATACAATACCCTTCCTGTTTATATTTTTAAATTCTTTTGTGCTATAAATTCTCACCTATTTTTCTGTCTCTCAATAGTCTTTATCCTTCATATTGGTATTTGGGTATCTGTTATAGACTATGAGCTGTCCATGACAAGCTGGTAAAGAGAGTGTCTGAAAATAAACTTGTGGTTTTATAGAACAATAAAGGCTAAAAATGAGCATTACAAGATTACTATTTTATTATTATTTATGTGTATTTTTTCATGAATCTCTAGGATTGAACATTTACTTCTGGAAAGGAATATGGTAAATTTTAAAACTTATATTAATTTATACAGGACCTGAGTAATGGTCTAAATAAAATAAAGAAGAAATAACTGAAAAAGAAAAGAAGGCAAGTACATCCTGATAACCAATTAGATTCTCAAAGCTTATGTCCATCATGGACTCAGGGAATAACTTTTACATAGTATCTTCTGTTTAATTAATATTTAATTAATATCCAGTTTTAAATAATCTATATAGTTATAGCCTAGGTAGAAAGATAAGCACTAAAGGAACCTATATCTTAATGAGGATATTTGTGAGTACAGAGTTTTAAAATATGAAATACAATCACAATTCAATTATTCTTAGTGCTTATGTTAGCCTTAAATAATAAAAAGCTTCAAGTCTATTTTTTCATTTTTGAATTTTACATATAATTAAGGTTAATCTTTATTTGTTTTCCTTGTATAAAAAAGGTACTCCGTTACCTCTGTCAACTTGCATTAGAGGTTTTTGGTGATATTCTTGTACTAGAGAAACTAAAAACACTTCTACAGCTATGTATTTATGCAGCCACATGAGCATAATCCTATTTTTATGAAGACTGAATGGAATTGACTTAAAAATAAAAATACCTTCCTGAAATCACCTACATTCTATTTAGTCCAATTTAAAAGAATAGCTTAAAAGTTTGTTGCAAACATTTAAATCTGAGAAGTCAGCACAATCCCTTGCCAAAGGTTGAAAAGATTGCAATAAAAATTCAAACAGAATATCAATCAGGGCCTGAAAAGGCAAAGGAAGTGGACCAGTCAAATAAATTTATTTTTGAATACACAGTTGCTCATCTTTGCTCAAGGGTCAAAATAGAATTATTCTGGAATGGAAATGGTGACTATATGGCCTATTGATTAATGTGTGTTTCCAAGCTAGTTTATAATTATAAAATTAATCTCACGCCCTGACCGGTTTTGCTCAGTGGTTCCCAGGTTCGATTCTGGTCAAGGGCATGTACCTTGGTTGCGGGCACATGCCCAGTGGGGAGCATGCAGAAGGCAGCTGATCGATGTTTTTCTCTCATCGATGTTTCTAACTCTCTATCCCTCTCCCTTCCTCTCTGTAAAAAATCAATAAAATATATTTAAAAAAATAAAAAATAAAATTAATCTCAGAATATATTAAAAACCTATTTGCACAAGCTATGTACAAGTGAAAAATGGGAGCAGAACACTTTATCTGCATCAATACAAAGCATTGCATAACATTTATTTGTTTTTGTCACTATTGTGGCTTTGGGAACAAGTAAATATAAACAGCAGGAAACCCAAATACGGAGGCAGTGCAACTGGAGTTTGTCAAAGAGCAGTACGGTAGTGTGAGGAGCTGAATTCAACTTGAAATAAGCTTTGTCTCAATATGTGTAAGAGGCTTTGGCACTGTATCAGACCTCTGGGGCACCACTCAGCAGGATAGGGATTATCCAGCAGGTTACTATAGTCTGTGCTTCCTGATTCATAAAAATCTTGCCTCTCTGTCATACTTTTACATTAACTCACTAGGTGCTGACATTTTCATCTATTTTTCCCTTCTGGGATTTTAGGTCTCTTGACTAAAAAAGAGTAAAATACATTAATTGAGAACCTAAAAAGTATTTAATGAACATGATTGAAAAGGTACCAAACTTTTGACATCCATTGATAGTAATAAAGTATAACCATGGGTGATTTTACAAGCTGAGTAATACCTATTTTGTGAAATTGATGCTTCTTTTTTTATTGGTGGCCTTAGCAAAAATGTCTTAAGCACAAATTGACTAAAGTTTTACATATGTCTACTTTTTCGCCAGTTGGCCCCCTCTCCCCCCGGACAGCCATTCCCACCCAGGGCAAGCCCCCACTGCCTCAGTGTCTATGTCCATTGGTTATACCACTATGCATGCATACAAGTCCTTTGGTTGCTTTCTAATGCCCCCTCCTGTGCCATTTATCTCTGCATCTATTCTTGGTCATCAAATTATGTTGGTCATTATATCCCACATATGAGTGAGATCATGTGATATTTACCTTTCTCCAACTGGCTTATTTCGCTTAGCATAATGCTCTCCAGTTCTATCCATGCTGTTGCAAATGGTAAAAGTTCCTTCTTTTTTATAGCAGCATAGTATTCCATTGTGTAGGTATACCACAGTTTTAATCCACTCATCTGCTGATGGAACTTAGGCTGTTTCCAAATCTTAGCTATTGTAAATTGTGCTGCTATGTACATAAGGATGCATATATCCTTTCTGATTGGTGTTTCTGGTTTCTTAGGATATAGTCCTAGTAGTAGGATTACTGGGTCAAATGGGTGTTCCATTTTCAACTTTTTGAGGAAACTCCATACTGTCTTCCACAGTGGATGCACCAGTCTGCATTCTCACCAGCAGTGCAGAAGGGTTCCTTTTCTCCACATCCTCACCAGCACTTGTCCTTTGTTGATTTGTAGATGATAGCCATTCTAACAGGTGTGAGATAGTACCTCATTGTTGTTTTGATTTGCATCTCTTGGATGATTAGTGACTGAGCATGTTTTCATATGACTCTGGGCCTTCTATATGTCCTCTTTCGAAAAGTGTCTACATAGGTCCGTTGCCCATTTTTTGATTGGATCATTTATCTTCCTTTTGTTAAGTTATATGAGTTCTCTGTAAATTTTGGAGAATAAACCCTTACCTGAAATATCATTGGCAAATATGTTCTCCCGTGCAGTGGGCTTTCTTGTTGTTTTGTT
>NW_005354272.1:708368-717240 GCF_000412655.1 Myotis brandtii | reverse complement strand
TCCCATTTGTTTATTTTCTCCTTAGTCTCTATTGCCCAAGGAGCTGTGTCTGTAAAGATATTGCTGCGACATATGTCTGCTTTTTTGCTGCCTATGGAGTCTTGTAGGATTTTTTATGGTTTCCTGTCTTACATTTAAGTCCTTTAGCCATTTTGAGTTTGCTTTTGTGTATGGTGTAAGTTGGTGATTTAGTTTCACTTTTTTGGATGTATCTAAATTTTCTCAGCACCATTTAATGAAGAGACTGTCTTGACTCCATTGTATGCTCTAGCCTTCTATGTAAAGTATTAATTGAGCATAATGGTTTGGAACGATTTCTGGGTTCTCTGTTCTGTTCCATTGGTCTATATGTCTGTTCTTGTGCCAGTACCAGGCAGTTTTGAGAACCATGGCTTGGTAATATAGCTTGATATCTGGTAATATGATCCCTCCAACTTTGTTCTTCTTTCTCAGGATTGCTCTGATTATTCAGGTTCTTTTTTTCATTCCAGATGAATTTTTGGAGAGTTTGTTCTAGGTCTATGAAATATGACATTGGTATTTTAATGGGGAATGCATTGAATCTGTAGATTGCTTTGGGTAGTATGGACATTTTAATGATGATGATTCTACCAATCCATGAACATGGTATGTTTATCCATTTGTTTATTTCTTCCTCTATCTCTTTTTAAATGTCCTGTAGTTTTCTGAGTACAGGTCTTTTATGTACTTAGTTAAGTTTATTCCTAGGTATCTTAAGTTTTTTGGTTCAATGGTAAATGGGATTGTTTTTTTAGTTCATTTTTCTGTGAGTTCATTATTGGTGTATAAAAAGGCCATAGATTTCTGGGTGTTAATTATGTGTCCTGTTACATTGCCAAATTCATTGATTAGGTCTAGTATTTTTTTTATGGAGTCTTTGGGATTTTCTATGTATAGTATCATGTCATCTGTGAATAAGGACAGTTTTACTTCTTCTTTTCCAATTTGGATGCCTTTTATTTCTTTTTCTGTCTGATTGCTATGGCTAGCACTTTCAGTACTATATGGAACAGGAGTGGTGAAAGTGGGCATCCCTGGCTTGTTCCTCTTCTTAGGGGAAATGAGTTTAGTTTTCGCCCATTGAGTATGATGTTGGCTATAGGTTTGTCATATAATGCTCTTATTACGTTGAGGTATGATCCCTCGATTCCCACTTTGCTGAGAGTTTTTATCAGGAAAGGGTTGTTGAGGGATGTTTAATGAACCAAAGACGCAGAGGTAAGACGAGCACACAGGATGATTGATGCCGGACAGACTGCTACAGCTCGCTCAGGCATGTAGCAAACTCTGCACTCTCACCATCGCTTTTATTGGGGTTTACAAGGTTATTAGTGCATCAGCAGTTAATCAACTAAATCTTGTTTTGTTCTATATTATCACAATAGCGTATTGAAGACAATTTGCAGCTGTGCCCTCCCTTTCTGCTCTACACCCACGACTATTTAATCTTAGCCTTTCCCAGGGAGGTAAATGTTCCTGGAACTCAAGATTGTGTGCAGTCTTGACCCAGCATGACTCGCTTGCAAGTCACGCTGTGCTCCTGATAGAACATTCACTTCTTCTTGGCAGGACTTCAGATCCTTGTTTACAAATGTCCAGCTACAAAGGGTATTGGATTTTGTCAACTGCTTTTTTCTGCATTGATTCATATGATTATGTGATTTTTGTCTGTCAATTTGTTTATGTGATGTGTCACATTTATTGATTTGTGGACATTGTACCTTCCTTGCATCCCTGAAATAAATTCCACTTGATCATGGTGTACGATCTTTCTAATGTAATGCTGAATCTGATTTGCTAGAATTTTGTTGAAGATTTTAGCATCTACGTTCATCAGGGATATTGGCCTGTAGTTCTTTTTTTGTGGTGTCTTTATCTGGTTTTGGGATTAGGGTAATGCTGGCTTTGTAGAAAGAGCTTGGAAGTGTGCCTTCCTCTTGAATTTTTTGGAATAGTCTGAGGAGGATAGGTTTTAGTTCTTTGAATCCTTGGTAGAACTCCCCTGTAAAGCCATCTGGACCAGGGCTTTTGTTTGCTGGAAGATTTTTTATTGCTGCTTCAATTTCTTGGGTAGTTATCGGCCTATTCAGGTTTTTTGATTCCTCCTGATTGAGTTTTGGGAGCTTGTATTTTTCTAAGAATATGTCCATTTTGTCTAGGTCGTCCAATTTGTTGGACTAGAGTTGTTCATAGTATTTTTTTCATAATCGTTTGTATTTCTGTGGGAACAGTTGTTACTTCACCTCTCTCATTTCTGATTTTGTTTATTTGGGTCCTCTCTCTTTGTTTCTTGGTGAGCCTGGCTAGAGGTTCATCAATCTTGTTTATCATTTCCAAAAACCAGATTTTGGTTTTGTTGATCTTATGTATTTTTTTTGTCTCTATGTCATTTATTTCTTAAATATATTTTATTTATTTTTTACAGAGAGGAAGGGAGAGGGATAGAGAGCCAGAAACATCGATGAGAGAGAAACATCTATCAGCTGCCTCCTGCACACCCCCTATTGGGTATGTGCCTGCAACCAAAGCACATGCCCTTGACTGGAATTCAACCCGGGACCCTTAAGTCTGCAGGCCGACACTCTATCCAGTGAGCCAAACCGGTTAGGGCTCTATATCATTTATTTCTGCTCTGATCTTTATTATTTCCTTCCTTCTGCTTACTCTGGGCATTTCTTGTTGCTCTCTTTCTAACTCTTTGAGTTGTAGTGTTAGATAATTTATTACCATTTTTTCTTGGATTTGGAGGTAGGCCTGTAGAGCTATGAAGTTTCCTATCAAGACTGCTTTCACTGGGCCATATAGATTTTGGGTTGTTGTGTTTTCATTGTCATTTGTTGGCATAATATGATGCTTTTTATTTCTTCTTTGATCTCTGGTAAACCAATCATTGTTTAATAGCATGCTATTTAGTCTCCAGATTTTTTATCGTTTTTATTGTAGTTGATTTATAATTTTATGAAATTGTGATCTGAAAAGATGCATGATATTATTTCTATCTTCTTGAATTTGAAGAGACTTTTCCTGTGTCCCTACATGTGGTCTCTCTTTGAAAATGCCTCATTTTCACTTGAGAATAATGTATATTTTGTGGCTTTGTGGTGAAATATTCTGAAGATGTCAATTAATTCTATCTAATCTAGTGAGTCATTTAGGATTGCTGTTTCTTTTCTGATTTTTTTTGTTTAAAGGATTAGTTCAGTGGTGTTAGTGGGGTATTAAAGTCCCTACTATGACTGTATTGCTCTCAATCTCTCCCTTGATATCCTCCAGAAGTTTTTTTTTTATGTATTTGGTGCTCTTGTATTGGGTGAAAATATGTTTACCAGATTTATATCTTCTTGTTGAATTGCTCCCTTTATTATTATGAAGTGGCCCTCTTTACTTTGAGGTCTATTTTGTCAGATATAAGTATTGCTATCCCAGCTTTTTTTTTTCATTCTCATTTGCCTGAAAAACCTTTTTCCATCCCTTCAATTTCAGTCTGTGTGAGTCCCTTGTTCCGAGGTGGGTCTCCTGAAGGCAGCAGATATATGGTTCATGCTTTCTTATCCATTCAACTACCCTATATATTTTTATTGGGGCATTTAATCCATTTACATTTAAAGTAGTTATTGATAGGTACTTGTTTGTCACCATTTTTATTCTTTACCCCTGTGTTCCTTTTTCCCTTCCTGTTTCTTCTTTTTATAGCTGATCCTTTAGCATTTCTTGCATTGCTGATTTGGTGGCAATAAACTCCCTTAGTCCTTTTTTGTCTGTGAAGCTCCTCATTTCACCCTCAATTTTTTTTGATAGCCATGCTAGGTGCAGTATTCTTGGATTCAGACCCTTGCTTTGCATGACTTTGTATATTTCTTTCCATTCTCTTCTGGCCTGATGTGTTTCTGTTGAGAAATCAGTTGATAGTCTGATGGGAGATCCCTTGTAGGTAATTTTCTGTCTATCTCTGGCAGTCTTTAAGATTCTTACTTTGTCATTGGTGTTTGCTAATTTAATTTTAATGTGTTTTGGTGTCAGTCTTTTGGGGTTCATTTTGTTTGGGATTCTGTGAGCTTCTTGAACTTTTGTGAGTTTTTTCTTTCCAATATCAGGGAAGTTTTCTGTCATTATTTCTTCAAACAGGTTTTCTATTCTTGCTCAGTTTCCTCTTCTTCTGGCACCCCTATTATGCAGATTCTTTTTCGTTTCGTGTTGTCCCAAATTTCCCTTAGGCTCTCCTGTTTTTTTTTAAGTGTGTTTTTTTTTTTTTTTTTCTAGACGCTACTCTGCTTGGCTATTTTTTCTACTTTGTCTTCTAACTCACTGATTCACTGATGTGGTCCTTCTGCTTCTTCTAGTCTACTGTTGAAGCTTTCTATTGAGTTCTTTATTGCAATGATGTCATTTTTCATTTCTTCTTGGTTCTTCTTGATTTCCTCTTGGTTCTTACACTTACTGTTTAATTTGTCTTCCATCCTTTTCAGTGTACTTATGACCATTGCTCTGAATTCTTTCTCTGACATATTGCTTGCCTCCATTTTGTTTACTTCCTTTTCTGGTGATTCTTCCTTTTCTTTCATATGCAGGCTGTTCTGTGTCTCTCCATGATCACCCCTCTCAGGGTGTCTGGTTATGTAGCTCTCTCTCTCTCCTGTGTTGAATTTCTCTAGGTGATATTTGACCTTTCCGTTCATGGATTGCCTCACCAGCTGTGTTTAATTCACTAATTCTGGGTGAGTGTTGTTTGATTCAGCCTTTTTTTCTATCTCAAATTGACTATATTTTAACACCCTGCTACTCACTCAAATTAAGTTCAAAATGTATTTCTATTGTAATAATGAGATTCCTTTACTTTCTTTTCTCTTCTCTTCCTTCTCTTGTTTTCCTTTTTTTTTTTTGAGGCTTGACTGCGTTAATTCTATTTAACTGTGAGAAGACCTTGCTGCAGTGGAAACCCCATGGTTATTTCAAACGCATTACCATCAAAGGGCCAGATTAGCCAAGTGAGGAGGGAAAGGAAACTGTGGACTTCCTGTCTCTTAATAAAGCTGAGATGTCAGAAGTATTTAATAATCACTGTGGGTTTTAATAGGAAATTGTATGAACACTTTGGTAATCCACTCAATCTACAGTTACCATTTGGATATTGTCTTTGCTTAAGCTAGCTCAGAGATCTTGAAAATCTTGTAAAACCAGGATCCTATTACCCATAGCACTGCTAAGTAATCAACTATAAAGACATTAGAAGTTCTTTTTGGATCTCTTGTTTGCACTGAGCAGAGTGACTTGCACCACAGCTAAGGAAACAACAGCAATCTATAATAATAATATGCAAATTGACCGAACAGCCAAACAGCAGAACGACAATCTGGACAACCTTCTCAATGACCTTCTAGATGAAGCTGGGGCTGTGATGGCCTACTCTTTCACGAATTTCATGCATTGGGCCCTTAGTTGTTTTATAATTACCAAGAAAGCAATAAAATGTGGATTCCTTATGTAGGTCCAAATGTACCAGCTGGATTTGACTTTATGAACCATGAAAAATAGTTCCCATCTGGAAGTTGATGTTAAATAAAGATGCAACAGTAAGATAGTATTTTACATGAAACATTTTATACATGTCTAGCAAAATTGTTGGTACTTTCTAGTTATAATAGGAAAGTAATGATTGAAAATCATTGAGTTTAGTATCAAATACCTAAAACTTTCTTAATTTGGGAGTGATGTTTATTTGGATCATAGAAAACTTATTTTTAAATTTTCTTAATAAGTACTATGTACTTAGTAGATATACAATTATAAGCACAGTCATTTACTCCAAACTTTAAAATTTCATTGATAATGATGGTAAATTCTTTACTTAATGTACTAGTAAAATTCACTCCCTCATTAATACAGTATTCTATAAAATTTTGTTTTTCTCTTTGAATAAAGTCTTTACCATGTTTCCCATGTAATTGGTATTTGAAGTTACATGTATCAGCTGAACATTATGAGGTTATTTTACTATCCCTTTGCTTCTGAGGAGAACTACTCTCAAATACAAAGTAAAAATATAACCATAAACCCAATTTGATAAGATTGGGCACTGCTTGTCAGCATGTTAATGAATCTCCCCCTGAATTCATTACATAAATTGATAAAAATTATTGCTTATTCCCAACTATTTTATTAGATGTTTCTTAATTAGCAAGTATACTAGTAGATATAATTTGACCATACCCCTTTTGCAGTTGTTTTGGCCATATTAAAATTGAGAGCCTGAGCAGATAATAAGAATGTTGACAATATTTATAAGCTATAGTGTATCATTTGATATATGTTAATCCAACTATAGAAATTTATACTCAAAGAATTTATTAGTTAGGTTTTTGCACATTGGTTCTTTAAAACAGATAAAGATTTTAAGTTACTATTGTCTTTAAAATTTTTTTCTTAAAAAAATTGCAGTTTGATTTACTTAATCATTTCAGATAAAGCAAAGTCTGCTTTAGTATATCTACAAATTAAAAAAAAATATTTGCATCATATTTTGAAGTTCAACAAAATACAAGTAAAGAAGAATAGAGATAAAACACAAGGTATAACTTTATTAAAATTTATTAAAATTGCCCTATCTGGTTTGGCTCAGTGGATAGAGTACTGACCTGTGGACTAAAGGGTCCCTGGTTTGATTCTGGTCAAGGGCATGTACATTGGTTGTGGGCACATCCCCAGTGGGGTGCATGCAGGAGGTGGCCGATTAATGTTTCTCTCTCATTGATGTGTCTAGCTCGCTATCTCTCTCCCTTCCTCTCTTTAAAAAGTCAATAAAATAAAAATTTTTAAAAATTAAAAAAAATTATTAAAATTTGAAAAAATTAACTAGATAATATTTTCCTAGACTTCATTTTTTCCTTAAATGCTTATATCTAAATTTATCTGCTAGCATAGAAGAACATCAGTAAGATTTAGTAAGTTATTTCTTTCCACAAAGTAATGTTTCTTCATGTGAAACATGTCATGTTCATATGATTAAAAAATTTCATGTTTTCACACTTATCTACCAGAATAAGTTCTTTAGTATAGTGCCTAGACTTAAAGACTCAGTAAATAGAGGCTCTTAAAACCAAATGATGTAAACTTAATCTCTTATATAACCACTTGATTGGGATGTTAGTAATTAATATTTAATTATTTAATATAAGGTTAAGGACAGTAATATTCAGAAAGTTAAATAAATTTTGAGAAGTTAAAACAGTAATAATTGTTATATATAATATGAATTCTACATATCCTATATAATAAAAGCCCAGCGACCGAACAGAGGAACGACCAGTCGACCAGTTGCTATGACATGCACTGACCACCGGGGGGCAGACTCTCAACACAGGAGCTGTACCCTGGTGGTCATTGAGCTCCCACAGTGAGAATGTTGCTGGGCTGACCGGGATGAGTGGCACTCCCACAGTGGGTGATCCCCACAGGCTATGCCCCCCACCAGTTCATGAATCCCATGCACCAGGCCTCTAGTATAAAATAAAAAACAAGCTACCAAAGACTTTACACTATGTTGTATTTTGAAGACTGTCCAAAATATTGATCTGTTAGCTTGCTTTATGCTAAACTCAAAACTCTACACCTTAAAATGTAAAATACATATTTAGACTCTGAAAATTGTATGATTAAAACTTGAAATATAAATGAATGTTAGTAATTATAGAAAAAATTTTTGTTTCACAATATAATTAAAGCATAAATTCTTTTTAAAAATGGAAAGAGAAGAATCCTTTCTTCATTTTAAAAATTTACAATCCTTGTGGAGAAAAAGGAACCCTCGTGCACTGCTGGTGGGAATGCAGACTGGTACAGCCACTGTGGAGAACAGTATGGAGTTTCCTCAAAAAACTAACAATGGAACTCCCATTTGACCCAGTGATTCCCACTTCTAGAAATATATCCCAAGAAACTAGAAACACCAATCAGAAAGGATATATGCATCCCTATGTTCATAGCAGCACAATTTACCATAGCTAAGATTTGGAAACAGCCTAAGTGCCCATCAGCAGATGAGTGGATTAAAAACCTGTTGTACTTCTAGGCAATGGAATACTATGCTGCTGTAAAAAGGAAGGAACTTTTATCATTTGCAACAGCATGGATAGATCTGGAGAGCATTATGCTAAGCGAAATAATTCAGTCAGAGAAAGATAAATATCACATGATATCACTCATTTGTCAAATATAATAAACAACATAAACCGATGAACAAAAACAGATCCAGAGACAGAGAAGCATCGATCAGATCATCAAACCTCAGAGGGAAGGTAGGGGAGGGTGGGGGTAAAGGGGGAGAGATCAACCAAAGGACTTGTAGGCATGCATATAAGCATAGCCAATGGACACAGACACCAGGGTGTGAGGGTATGGATAGGGGTATTAGGGGGGCAATGGGGGATAAGAACACATATTTAATACCTTGATCAATAAAAAAATTTAAAAAATTATAATCCTTGTTTCAGAATTGCATTACATGTGCCTCTGCAAAAAAGGACAAAATGATTTTTATTCAGTGTTTTCTCTCCAAACCCAAGATGCAACTGAATTTCAGTTGAAGGTACAACTGAAATTGTACTATTCCACAAAGCCTTCTTTTGTTTTTCCATTATGTGTCTTCTGTCTTCTCACTTTTGGTCTTTCAGAATTGGGATTGTCTCAATAATGCCTTGGACAACTACATATCTATACCTATATCTACCTAGATAGGTATATCTACACTAATAAAAGAGAAACATGGTAATTGGCGTACGACAGCTACCCTTTTCATTGGCTAATCAGTGAGTATATGCAAATTAACTGTCAGCCAAGATGGCGGCCGGCAGCCAGG
>NW_005354272.1:706044-707211 GCF_000412655.1 Myotis brandtii | reverse complement strand
GCAGGCCTAAGCCAGCAGGTCATTATCTGCCGAGGGGTCCCAGACTGCGAGAGGGCACAGGCCGGGCTGGGGGACCCCCTCCCCCCAAGTGCACAAATTTTTGTGCACCGGGCCTCTAGTATCTATATAACATTAATATATTATGTATTAATGTTATATATATATGCATATTATATATGTGTAGTTTTCACTTTAGATTTGTAACCTTCTATTCTTTAGATAATCATACAAGCATATTTTGTACCTCCAAGTACATTGTAATTTCCTGTAGAGGGCCGCCTGGGAGGCACCTAGGCATTTTCTTATAATTATTGTCAGCTGAACTCAAAGCATAGGCAGAGCCACGCCCTGGGAACATGCTTCCCCAATAAGGCTGGACATGTTAATCAGGCAGGGGCGGAACTAGATATGTAAATCTAGGCCTTTAAATTAAACCTGCTGCATGGCTCAGGCCGCTCTTTGCCGCCTCTCCATCAGAGAGGATGGCGCCCACCTGGCCCCAGCTTAAAATCTATTTCTGCATCATGGTCTTTCTTTAATTTCTTAATCCCCAGCTCCTCCGCTCAAGAACCTGTTGTTTTCCCGTGCGGGTCGCGGGAAACAGAAACAGCCCACCACATTTGGCGCGCCGAACAGGGATTGAGTAAGGAGGCAAGAGAAGAAAGCGAGGGGGTCACTCCTGGAAGTGTGCACACGACAGATTGAAGGTAAGGAGTGTATTGTGTGAATTGAATCAACCGGGTGTAAAATATGGGTAATTCAGGGTCTCGGGAAAGAGATCTCTACTCTCAAATACTTAAAAGTATGCTTTAAACTATGCTCTGTTAATTGTAGTCAAATTCTTGATTTCTTTCTTAAGCTTTGTTAATGAAACCTGGGAAAAGGTTAGAAAGCAGTTGTGTAGCCAATACTCAGCAAAAAGTCCAGAGAAAATTCCTATTTTAATTGGTGATGGCCTTGATTCAGCACAGGAGAGTTTAAGAATGTCTAAGTGGGGTGCTGCCATGGCCTTACAGCCTGGAGTGGAAGGGTGCGAGTCTCTAAGAATACCATCTGCACCTCCTCTGCCTCCACGTGTAAACGACTTGTAACCAAGTAGAAAAGGACTAAAGGAATTTCTCAGCAACTGCCAATGATTCTTTATCTTAAAAAATCTTTTCTTTCCTT
>NW_005354272.1:692641-701922 GCF_000412655.1 Myotis brandtii | reverse complement strand
TATTTAATAGCCAGTTTTGTTCTTAACGTTCAAATTTTGAAAATGATAACATGTATGTAGTTTAGTTTTTGCATTTGCATTGTTTGCAATTGTTTTAATTCTAGAGCCCTACTATTAATGTTTAAAATTTTACTTTTATTATAGTAGCTTAAAAAACAAAAATGGGGGAGATGTAGAGGGCCGCCTGGGAGGCACCTAGGCATTTTCTTATAATTATTGTCAGCTGAACTCAGAGCATAGGCAGCCACGCCCTGGGAACATGCTTCCCCAATAAGGCTGGACATGTTAATCAGGCAGGGGCGGAACTAGATATGTAAATCTAGGCCTTTAAAATAAACCTGCTGTGTGTCTCAGGCCGCTTTGCCGCCTCTCCATCAGAGAGGATGGCGCCCACCTGGCCCCAGCTTAAAATCTATTTCTGCATCATGGTCTTTCTTTAATTTCTTAATCCCCAGCTCCTCCGCTCAAGAACCTGTCGTTTTCCCGTGCGGGTCACGGGAAACAGAAACAGCCCACCACAACTTCCTTAAAAGCAAACTCTGTATTTCCACAATTGATAGCTCATAATTCACAGCTTTGTAATAGTTACACAATAAATATTTGTTGCTTTTCTATCCTTGACAAAGATTTACATCAGTGATTCTCAATCAGGGGTGGCGTTGCCCCTAATTGGACATTTGCAATGTTTGGAGGTATTTTCATTTCTTACAATTGATGTGTCTGGGGGGTGATGGTGGTTTTGGAGGAGTGCAGATGCTATTAGCATCAGGGGAAAGGGTCAGGGATGTTACTAAACATTTCACAATGTACAGGATGATTCACCTGCCTCCCTGTCATACTCTTACATAAACTTACCAGGTACTAACTTTTCCATCTTTTATTTCCTTCTGAAATTTGAGGCCCTTTGGGGGAAAAAATTTGATCCTAAGACAACAAAAAACTATAGAGCACAGTCTCTATAGTGCAAAAGTTGTGAAACTTTGAATTATATCAAATTTTTGGGTCACACAGTTAAACAGCAAAAATTCAAAAAGGAATCTTTGGTGGGAAAATAAGAAAAATATGAAAATCTAAAAAATGTATATAATTTTTCCTTTGTTCTGTATTTTACTAAATCTAGTGCAGAATGTGAAATGCATTTTTCTTATAGAAATTATATTAGCCTTTTTCTAAATATTTATGTAGTAAGCATACATTTTACTATATAGATTTTACCTTTATACTAAATAGTTTATTTTGTGGATAGAAAGCAGAGACACAGAAAGAAAAAGTAAATAGAAAAGTCATAGAAATCATATGCATTTTATTAGGCAGAAAAAAATTAGGCAGTTATTTTGCATATTTTAGTAACATGACTTTATTTTAATTGACTTTATTAGGGTGACATTGGTTAATAAAATCATATAGGTTTCAAGTGTACAACTCAAAAAACACATCATCTGAATACTGACTCGTGTGCTCACCAACCAAATTAAAGTTCTTTCCGCCACCGTTTATCCAACTGTTGTTTGCTTCCACCGCCTCCACCCCCCTTTCATTCTGGCAATCACCATTCTGATGTTTGTGTTATGTATCTATTCTTCTGTTTCTGTTTTGTTTGTTAGATGCTTTTGTTCATTAGATACCACATACAAGTGAAATCACATGGTATTTGACTTTCTCTGACAGCTTATTTCACTTAGCATAATATTCTGCACATCCATCCCAGCTATGGCAAAAGGTAAGATTTTCTTCTTTTTTTTGTGGCTGCATAGTATTCCATCATGTAAATGTACTACAGCTTTCTAATCCACTGATCTCTACTAATGGGTAATTGGACTGTTTTCAGATACTTGCTATTATAAATAACTAGGGGCCCAGTGCACGAATTCGTGCACCTTGAAAGAAACTGTGGGCCATGAGGCTGCGGTGGGCACAGGGGTGGGTCTCGGTCCATCCTCTGCACCCTAGCACAGTTCCTCCCGCCACAGCCCCCGGTCTCCTGTCTACTGGCAGCCCCGCTCCCGCCGCCACTGCTCCCACACGCTGATGGCGCCGGCCCCACTGACTGCACAGAGCGATTGGGGCCAGCACCAGCAGCAGGTGCGAGCAGGGCTGGCACCGTCAATGTGTGTGAGCGGCAGCTGCTGTCCTGGTTGCCCCTCAGGAGCAGGGGGAGGTGGAGAAGCCCTCAGGGGCAATCAGGGCCAGCAGCCACTGCTCGCACCTGCTATCAGTGCCAAGCAATAGGGGTCAGTGTTGGGCGCCGGCAGCGGATGCGAGCAGCAGCTCTGGCTCCAGTGGCAGGTGCGAGCGCTGGTTGGGACCACGGTGCACAGGAGCAAAGAATTTTCAGTAACCACCAGAGGCTCACCCCGATGACAGCAACCGGCGCCTCGCCTTGGTCTTTTGCCCCTGCTGACCTGCTCCACCATCCCACTGTGGCTGATGCTTGCCATGTTCCATGCTCTGCCGCCTGCTGCCGACGCCTGCCATGTTCCACACGCACCCCCTGGTGGTCAGCACACATCATAGTGACTGGTTGTTCGGTTGTTCGATTTTTCCACTGTTATGCATATTTGCATATAAGGGTTTTATATATATAGACCAGAGGCCTGGTGCATGAATTCATGCACAGGTGAGGTCCCTCTGGGTGGACTGCAGGGATCGGGCCAAAACCCACAGTCCAACGCAGCCTGTAGCTCCTACTTGCTGCTCCCGCTCATCCTGGCCCCACTGTATCTGTTGTGGGCTCACGCTCAATCAGTCCCTATTGGGAGAGGCTTACGCAGCACTCACCAGCCATGAGCCCTCCATCTGGCGCCCTCTTAAGGGGAGTAGCCTGTGGGATCGGGCTGAAACCAGCTCTCCAACATCCCCTGAGGGGTCCTGGATTGCAAGAGGGTGCAAGCCAGGCTGAGGGACCCCACTGGTGCACGATCAGGCCAGGGAGGGACTGCAGGTGGTCTCCAGGGCTTGTCTGGACCATCTCGCTCAGTCCCGATCGGCCAGACCCCAGCAACAAGCTAATCTACCAGTCAGAGCATCTGCCCCGTGGTGGTCAGTGTATGTTATAAAGACTGGTCGACCAGTTTACTGTCTGCCCCCTGGTGGTCACTGCACATCATAGTGAGCGGATGACCATCCTTAGCATATCATTAGCATATTATGCTTTGGTTGGTTTTTCGGTTGTTCTGCTGTTCAGTCTATTTACATATTACCCTTTTATTATATAGGATTTTGCTATGAACATAAGGATGCATGTATTCTTTTGAATAAGTGTTTTGGGTTTCTTTGGATATATTTACAGAAGTGGAATTGTTAGGTCATAAGGCAGTTTTATTTTTAATTTTTTTGAGGAAATTCCATACTATTTTCCACAGTGGCACCATTCTGCATTTCTACTAACAATGCATGAGGCTTCCCTCTTATCCACATCCTTTCCAACACTGATTGTTTGTTGATTTATTGATCATAGCCATTCTGACAGGCATGAGGTGATATCTCATTGTGATTTTAATTTGCATCTCTCTGATGATTAGTGACGCCTTTTCATATGTCTGTTGGCCATCTGTTTTTCCTCTTTGCAGAAGTTTCTATTCAGGTCCTTTGACCATTTTTAATTGGATTGTTTTGAGTTGTATGTTATTTAAATATTTTGGAAATTAACCCCTTATCAGATGTATCATTGGCAAATATGTTCTCCCATTCAATGAGCTGTCTTGTCATGCCATTGATGGTTTCTTTTGCTGTGCAAAAACTTTTTAGTTTGATGTAGTCCTATTTGTTTATTTTTCTTATGTTTCTCTTGCTTGAGGGGATATATAAAAATATTGCTACAAGAAATGTCAGAGATTTTATTGCCTGTGTTATTTTCAGGAATTTTATGGTTTTCATGACATACATTGAAGTCTTTATTTTTAGTTTATTCTTGTGTATGGTGTAAATAGGTGGTCTAGTTTCACTTTTTGCATGTAATCATTCAATTTTCCCAACTCAATTTATTGAATAGACTGTCTTGACCCCATTGTGTGTTCTGGCCTACTTTGTCAAAAATTAATTGAGCATAATGGTTTGGGTTGATTTCTGGGGTTTTTATTCTGTTACATTGATCTATATGCCTGTTCTTGTGCCAGTACCAGGCTGGTCTGATTACTATGGCTTTGTAATACAGTTTGATATCTGGTAGTGTGACACCTCCAGCTATGTTCTTTTTGAACATTGATGAGGCTCCTTGGGGTCTTTTGAGGTTACATAACACTTTTTGGAATATTTATTCTAGTTCTTTGAGATATGCTATTGGTATTTTAATAGGAAATGCATTGAATCTGTAGATAGTTTGTTGTAGTATGGACATTTTAATTATATTAATTCTTCCTATCAATGGATAAGCTATGTGCTTCCACTTATTTGTATCTTCCTCAATTTCCTTCTTCAGTGTTCTATAATTTTCCTTTTCCTTCTTGGTTAAATTTATTCTTAGGTACCTTATTTTTTGTTGTTGTTGTTGTTGCAACAGTAAATGGAGTTATTTCTAAAGTTATCTTTCTAATAGTTCATTATTGGTGTATACAAATGCTACTGTTCTCTAAATATTAATTTTGTGTCCTATTTTTCTGAAGTCATTTATCAGTTCTAGTAGTTTTTTCTGGTGGAGTCATAGGGTTATCTATAACTGTATCATGTCATCTTTAAATAATGACAGTTTTACTTCTTCCTTGCTAATTGGGACGTTTTTTATTTCTTCTTCTTGTCTGATTGCAGTGGCTAGAACTTCTAGTACTATGTTGAATAAGAGTGGTAAAAGTGGATATCCCTGTCTTGTTCTTTATTTTAAGGGAAACAGTTTTAGTTTTTGCCCATCAAGTGTGATGTTGGTTGTAGGTTTGTGTTATATGGCCATTATGATGTTGAGATATGTTCTCTCTATTTCCACTTTGCTAAGAGTTTTTATAATAAATGGGTCCTTGATTTTATCAAATGTGTTTTCTGTGCTTATTGATATAACCATGTGATTTTTATCCTTAATTTTGTTTATGTGATATATCATATTTATTTTTTTGCAAGTATTGTATGAGCCTTGCATCCCCAGTTTATGATTTTTTTAATGTATTGCTGGACCCAATTTGCTAATATTTTATTGAGAATTTTTAGCATCAATGTTCATCAGGGTTATTGGCCTGTAATTTTTTTCTTTTTTTTTTTTGTAGTGACTTTATCTGGTTTTGGAATTAGGATAGTGTTGGCCTCCCATAAGAGCTTGGACGTCTTCCTTCCGTTTCAATTTTTTGGGGAATATTTTGATGAGGATAAATGTTAGTTCTTCTTTGAATGTTTGTTAAAACTTGCCTGTAAATCCATCAGGTCCAGGACTTTTGTTTGCTGGAAGTTTTGTGTTTTTTTGTTTTGTTTTGTTTTGTTTTTATTACTCTTTCAATTTCATTAGTTGTTATTGGCCTAGTCAGGTGTTCTGATTTCCCCTGGTTGAGTTTTGGGAGATTGTATTTTTCCAGGTATTTGTACATTTTGCCTAGTTTTTTGGGGTATAGATCTTCATAGTATTTTCTTGCAATCCTTTGTATTTCTGTAGTGTCAGCTGATACTTTGCCTCTTTTATTTATGATTTTATTTACTTGGGTCCTCTCCTTTTTATTGATCAGTCTGGTTAAAGGTTCATCAGTATTGTTTTTCTTAAAAATACAAAACAAAACAGCTCTTGGTTTCATTGAGCTTTTGTATCATTTTTTTAGTCTCTATGTCATTTATTTCCACAGTGATCTTTATTATTTCCTTTCTTCTACTTCCTCTGTGCTTTTCTTGTTATTCTCTTTCTAATTCTTTTAATTGTAGGGTTAATTTATTTTCCCTCTTTCTTGTTTCTTGAGGTAGGTTTGTAATACTATGAACTTCCTTCTCAGAACTGCATTTGTTGTGTCCCGTAGATGTTGTTTTGTTATGTGTTCATTTTCATTCTTTTTTTCAGGAAGTTTTTTATTGCTTCTTTGATCTCATTGGTAACAGAGTCATTGTTTAAGAATATACTATTAAGCCTCTAGGTATTTAATTTTTTTTTATTGCATTTGATTTCTAGCGTCATGTTATTGTGATCTAAGAAAATGCTTGATATTATTTCAATATTCTTGAACTTGTAATACTTCTTTTCTGTCTTAACATGTGTTCTGTCTTTTAGAATTTTCCATGTGCATGTGAGAAAAATGTATAGTCTCCATCTTTGGGATGAAATGTTCTGTAAATATAAGTTAAATCCATCTGATCTAGTGTATCATTTAAGGTTGCTGTCTACTTGTTAATTTTTTTTAATAGAAAGAAATGCAAAAGAAAATTTTTATAAACCATGATATTTCACCCTATTCACACTATCTTGCATATTTAAGTACATATTCACAATTTGTTTGCCAATATAATAGCCCTTGAGAAAAAACAGATGAGGTAAATAAAATTATCTTATTTGCTTTGTATGCCTATAAAGTCATACAAATTTAATTGCTGATATAAGCTGTAAAATCTCAGTACAGTCAATAGAGGTTTAATGGCTAATGTACCTAAACTAAGAGTCAAGAAACCACAGATCTATTTCTAGCTTTATTCTCTCCCTATCTAAGATCAAATAATATATGTACATAATTCATAATGTATTCACAGATATGACCATTTTAATCTTCAACTAAGACAAGGTAAACGTTTTTACTCAATCCTCTTTGCTTATATAATGAAGCTAATTTAGTCTGTGATAACAGCAGTAAAACTTCAGAGGTAAGTAATAAATGAGTGAAGAGAGTCTGAATGAGGCAATCTATACCTTTGGCTTGATTCCCAATTTCTATAAACAAGTTTCTAAGTAGCCTTGAAAGAGCCAATGGACTAGTCTGTAAGTTACTTGCAAAAAACATTATTACATAGACCATCTGTAAACGTTCTTGAAGCTCCAAAATTCTTCAACGATGATTAACATGTAAAATATTTGATTCTCATATATAACAAGGTGTAATATCTAGAATTCATTGTGTATTTTATAACATATGAATTAAACATTTACATACGGAATCATTTACCATGATATTTTATAATTTTTGACCCAAATATCCATTAGTTTGTTGCACGATGACACTCAATAATACAGATATGTAATATAAATAATAAAACTCACCTGAACTTTAGCACTGAGCATTCTAGGCAACTGATATCTAATTTATAACAATTCCATTTTATTTTAATTTAGTTGAATCTATAAAACTGTGCTGCCCAGCTGGTGTGGCTTAGTGGTTGAGCATCGACCCAGGAACCAGAAGTCACTGGTTCCATTCGGGTCATGGCACATGCCTGGATTGCAGGCTCAATCCCCAGTAAAGGGCGGGCAAGAGGCAACTGATCAGTGATTCTCTCTCATCGTTGATGTTATTCTCATCTTTTTTCTTTATTAATTAAGAAATTACACATGTGTCCTTATCCGCCCACTGTCCCCCTATACCCCTGGCTCGTGCCCTCACCCCCCTAGTATCTGTGTCAATTGGTTATGCTTATATGCATGCATACAAGTCCTTTGGTTGATCTCTCTCCCTTCCCCACCCCTCCCCTGCCTTCCCTCTGAGGTTTGACGGTCTGATCAATGCTTCTCTGTCTCTGGATCTGTTTCTGTTCATCAGTTTATGTTGTTCATTATAATCCACAAATGAGTGAGATCATGTGATATTTATCTTTCTCTGACTGGCTTATTTCACTTAGCATAATGCTCTAAAGTTCTATCCATGCTGTTGCAAATGATAAAAGTTCCTTCTTTTTATAGCAGTATAGTATTCCATTGTGTAGATGTACCACAGTTTTCTAATCCACTCATCTGCTGATGGGCACATAGGCTGTTTCCAAATCTTAGCTATGGTAAATTGTGCTGCTATGAACATAGGGGTGCATATATCTTTTCTGATTGGTATTTCTGGTTTCTTGGGATATAGTCCTAGCAGTGGGATTACTGGGTCAAACGGGAGTGCCATTTTTAACTTTTTGAGGAAACTCCATACTGTTCTCCACAGTGGCTGTACCAGTCTGCATTCCCACCAGCAGTGCACGAGGGTTCCTTTTTCTCTACATCCTCGCCTGCACTTGTTTTATGTTGATTTGTTGATGACAGCCATTCTGACAGGTGTGAGGTGGTATCTCATTGTTGTTTTGATTTGCATCTCTCAGATGATTAGTGACTTTGAGCATGTTTTCATATGTTTCTCAGCCTTATGTATGTCCTCTTTCAAAAAGTGTCTACATAGGTCCTTTGCCCATTTTTTGATTGGATCATTTATCTTCCTTTTGTTAAGTTGCATGAGTTCTCTGAAAATTTTGGAGATTAAACCCTTATCATTGGCAAATATGTTATCCCATGCAGTGGGCTTTCTTGTTGTTTTGTCGATAGTTTCTTTTGCTGTGCAGAAGCTTTTTATTTTGATGTAGTCCAATTTGTTTTTTTTCTTTTTTAGTTTCCATTGCCCTTGGAGCTGTATCGTTAAAGATATTACTTTGGCATATGTCTGAGATTTTGCTGCCTGTGGATTTCTCGAATATTTTTATGGTTTCCCATCTTACATTTAGGTCCTTTATCCATTTTGAGTTTATTTTTGTGTAAGGTGTTGTTACGCGCCAGCACAGCCAAGGGGGCCTGCTCGGGCGCCACTTGTTATGGCCAAAGGTGATCCTGAGTGGGGAGGTGAAAGGATTGAGAAAAGACAGACAAGAGAATGAAAGCTGGGTCTCAGTGGGACTCTGCTCCCTGATGAGGAGACAGCGCCAGCGCCCACAAGCCGTGTCTTTATTTTATAGCAGATGCCATGAGGCAAAGTAGGGGCGTGATCAAGTTGTTTACAGCATTCTCGTGAGTTTCATCCTCACTTAACTACATGCACCCGAACTCTATCACAAGGCACGTGGGGCTACGTGTTCGGACCATAGGTTCAAGCTTACAACCACAGCCGTTGGCTATGATTGTGCTGGGAGGGCCCTGCCCTCCAGCTAGGACTTGCACGTGGCAATGAGAGGACCCTGTCCTTTCATTAGTCCGAAGCTTGAACCTGGCCAAAACACCAAAAAACTGTAGCCGCGCCCCACAAGGTGTAAGTTGGTGGTCTAGTTTCATTTATTTTTTTGCATGTATCTGTCCAATTTTTCCAACTCCATTTATTGAAGATACTGTCTTGACTCCATTGTATGTTCTTGCCTCCTTTGTCAAATATTAATTGAGCATAGTGGTTTGGGTCAACTGGGTTCTCCTCTATTCTATTCCATTGGTCTATATGTCT
>NW_005354272.1:667931-692529 GCF_000412655.1 Myotis brandtii | reverse complement strand
TTTTTTTTTTTATTCCAGATGAATTTTTGAAGAGTTTGTTCCAATTCTGTGAAATATGCCATTGGTATTTTAATGAGGACTGCCTTGAATCTATAGATTGCTTTAGGTAGTATGGATATTTTAATGATGTTGATTCTACCAATCCATGAATACGGTACGTTCTTCCATCTGTTTATGTCTTCCTCTATCTCTGTTTTTCAGTGTCCTGTATTTTTCTGAGTGCAGGTCTTTTACCTCCTTAGTTAAGTTTATTCCTAGGTATCATAATTTTTTGGTGCAATGGTAATGGGATTTTTTAAAATTTCTCTTTCTGTAAGTTCATTATTGGTGTGTAGAAATGCCATAGATTTCTTGGCATTAATTTTGTATCCTGCTACATTGCCAAATTCATTTAATAAGTCTAATAATTTTTTGATGGAGTCTTTAGGGTTTTCTAAGTATAGTATCATGTTATCTGTGAATAATGCCTGTTTTCCTTCTCTTTTCCAATTTGTGTACCTTTTATTTCTTCTTCTTTTGTAATCTCTATGGCCAGCACTTCCAGTACTATGTTTCACAAGAGTGGTGAAGGTGGGCATCCCTGTCTTGTTTCTGTTCTTAGGGGAAATGGTTTTAGTTTTTGCCCATTGAGTATGATGTTGGCTGTAGGTTTGTGATATAAGGCTTTTATTATGTTGAGGTATGATCCCTCTATTTCCACTTTGCTGAGGGTTTTTATCAAGAAAGGTAGTTGGATTATGTCAAATGCTTTTTCTGCATCAATTGATATGACTATGTGACTTTTATCTCTCAATTTGTTTATGTGATATGTCAAATTTATTGATTTGCAGATAGTGTGCCATCCTTGCATCCCTGAGATAAATCCTACTTGGTCATTGTATATGATCTTTCTAATGTAATGCTGGATCCGATTTGCTAGAATTTTGTTGAGGATTTTGGCATCATGAGAGATATTGGCCTGTAATTCTCTTTCATTATTTTGTCTTTATCTGGTTTTGGGATTTAGGGTAATGCTGGCTTCATAGAATGAGCTTGGAAGTATGCCTTCCTCTTGAATTTTTTGGAATAGTCTGAGAATGATAGGTTTTAGTTCTTCTTAAATGTATGGTAAAACTCCCCCGTGAAGATGGCTGCTCCCTAGCTTTGGAACCTCTTTGACAACTGCTTCAATTTCTTCCATAGTTAACATCGTATTGAAATTTTTAGATTCATCTTGATTGAATTTTGGAAGGTAGTATTTTTTTAGGAATATTTCCATTTCCTCTAGGTTGTCTAGTTTGTTGGAATCGAGTTGATCATAGTATTTTTTTTACAATCCCTTGTATTCCCTCTGGGGTCTGTTATTATTTGACCTCTTCATTTCTGATTTTGGTTTATTTGGGTCCTCTTTCTTTGCTTCTTGTTGAGCCTGGCAAGAGTTTCATCAATCTTGTTTATCCTTTCAAAGAACCAGCTCCTGGTTTCATTGATCTTTTTTATTTATTTTATTTTATTTTATTTTGTCTCCATGCCATTTGTTTCTGCTCTGATCTTTATTATCTCCTTCCTTCTGCTCACTCTGGGCTTTTCTTGTTGTTCTCTTTCTAATTGTTTAAGTTGTAGAGTTAGATAATTTACTACCATTTCTTCTTGTTTTTTGAGGGAGGACTGTAGAGCTATAAACTTCCTTCTCAGGACTGCTTTCATTGTGCCCCATAGATTTTGGATTGTTGTGCTTTCATTGTCATTCATTTCCTGGATGTTTTTAATTTCTTCTTTGATCTCCTTGGTAACCGAATCATTGTTTGATAGCATGCTATTCAACTTCCAAGTGTTTGAATTTTTGATTGTTTTTATTATAATTTATTTCTAATATTATGCCATTGTGGTCTGAGAAGATGCTTGATATGATTTAAATCTTCTTGAATTTTTTAGAGACTTTATCTGTGACCCAATATGTGCTCTATCTTTGAAAATGTCCTATGTGCACTTGAGAAAAATGTATATTCCGTGCCTTTGGGGTGAAATATTCTGAAGATATCAATTAAGTCCATCTGATCTGGTGAGTCATTTAGGATTGCTGTTTCATTGCTGATTTTTTATATAGAGGATTTATCCAGTGATGTCAGTGGGGTATTATAGTCTCCTAGTAAGATTGTGTTGTTGTCAATCTCTCCCTTGATATATTCCAGGAGGTTTTTTTTTATGTATTTGGGTACTCCTGCATTGGGTTCATATATGTTTATCAGGGTTATATCCGCTTGTTGTATTAATCCCTTTATTATTATGAAGTGGCCTTCCTTATATCTTGTTATGGCTTTCATTTGGAGGTCTACTATGTCATATATAAGTATTGCTACCCCAGCTTTTTTTTATTTCCTTTTGCCTGAAAGATATTTTTCTATCCCTTCATTTTCAGTCTGTGTGAGTCCCTTGTTCTGAGGTTCTCTCTTGTAGATAGCATATATATAGGTCGTGTTTTCTTTTTTATCCATTCAGACACTCAATGTGTTTTTGATTGGAGCATTTAGTTTATTTACTTTTAAAGTTATTGTTGATAGGTACTTGTTTATAACCATTTTTATATTTTGTGCTTGTGTTCCTTCTTCCCTTTTTATTTATTCTTTTTACAACTGTCCCTTTAGCATTTCTTGCATTGCTGGCTTAAAAGTGATAAACCCCCTTAGCCTTTCTTTGTCCATGAAACTCCTTATTTCCGCTTCAATTTTTGAATAATAGCCTTGCTGAATAGTGTATTCTTGGAGTCAGTCCCTTGCTTTGAATCACTCTGTATACTTCCTTCCATTCCTTTCTGGCCTGACATGTTTCTGTTGAGCAATCATTTGATAATCTAATGGGAGATCCCTTGTACATAACTTTTTGTCTCTCTCTTGCAGCCTTTAAGATTCTCTCTTTGTCCTGAATGTTTGCTATCATAATTATGACGTGTCTTTATGTGGGTATTTTTGGGTTCCTCTTATTTGGGACTCTCTGTGCTTCTGTGAATTTTTTCTTCCCCAAGTCAGGGGAAGTTTTCTGACATGATTTCTTCAAATAGGTTCTCTAACCCTCGTTCCTCTTCTTGTCATTCTGGCACCCCTCTTATTTGTATATTTCTTCATTTCATGTCTTCCCAAAGCTCTGTTAGGCTCTCTTCCTGTCTTTTAATTTTTTTCTCCAGTTGCAGTTCAGTTTGTGTTTGTTTTGCTGCCCTGTCTTCTCATTTGCAAATGTGGTTCTCCACTTCTCTTAGTCTTCTGTTGAAATTTTCCATAGTGTTTTTATTCTATATCACTCTTTATTTTCTCTTGATTCTTACAGAAGTTATTGATTTTATCATCCATCCAGTTACGAACTGTATGACCCTTATTCTGAATTCTTTTTCTGACATATTGCATGCCTCCATTTCACTTAGCTCCTTTTCTGGTGATTTCTCTTTTTCTTTCCTTTGGGGGTTTCTTTGTCTCCCCATTTTTGCTCTCACCAAATGATCTAGGTTTCAAGTCATGTGGGGGCTGCTTCTTGGGCAGCAGTGGCTACTTGGGCAGTGGCTGCTTCATGCATGGTTGCCTTAGCAGCTACTCCTCAGTTGACAGTGGTTCCTCAGTTGGGCACCTCTTGCGTGGCTACTCACAGCAGTTGTGCTTTCTCCAGCGAGGGGCGGGGGTTGGCTGCTTGGGCAGTTGCTGATCTCAGATGGGGGTGGGCTGCTTGCATGGCTGCTGCTCCATGGATGGGGGCTGGCTGCTTGCACATCAGGTGTTCCTTGGATGGGGGTGGGCCACTTGCGGGTCTGCTGCTCCTTGGATGGGGGCAGGTTGTGCACAGCTGCTGCTCCTTGGACGGGGACTGGTTCCTTGCATGGCTGCAGCTCCTCAGATGGGGGCGGGCTGCTCATGTTGCTACTGCTCACGTGTTTGTCATCCCCTGAGCCAATGCATCACACCAGCCAGAGGAGAGAGCACTTCAGAACCCTCAGGATCTCGTGGCCAGGGAGTTTGGAGTCTCAGTGTCCATAAGAGTGTAGTTGAGGCAGCAGGTCCCTGGTGGGGGTGGCTGTAGAGTCCCAGGTGGTGTTTGAGGGCACTCTGTGATGCTGGTCTCCCAGTCACAGCAGCTCTCTCCTTCAATATAGTGTGGCCTCTATAGTAGAGCTGGCCACCCTGGGACTCCTTGCAATGGTAGCAGAGGCTGCCTGGCTAGGCAAGCCTGGTCCACCAGCCCTTGAAGGTCCTGCGGGATCTAACTGTCCCTCAATCACATACACACACACACACACACATACCACATGTCCACACATTCCCCTTTCACTCCCTCACTCACTCACACTCTCTTCCTCACTGCTGTCCTCCTGGCCACCATCTTCCTGCCCCTGTAGTTGGGTCTGGAGTGTTATTGACTCATTCGAGGATGGAATCTCCTCTCTGGCTGTCTTGTTATGTGGCTCACTCTCTACCACTTTGACCAAACAGGACAAAATGCAACCTGACAAGACATGACACAAAAGGAACAAAACACAAATGTACTCATGACACCAATAACCCCAAAATAAATGACCACCAGAGAAAAGAGAATTAAGGGAGAGAAAAAAGAGCACAAATGATATCAATGAAAGAAAAAATGGTAAAAGAGAAAAGAAAAGGAAGAAAAAGGAAAAAATATATATATGGGAGAAAACTCCACAGAACAAACAGATAAACCATAAAATGGAAACAACATACACCCAGAAAAGAGTGTGGGGGAAGAATCTATAGAGGCTGAGTCTCGCCGACCATCTCTTCCCAACCTGCTCTCCTCTCCAGCCTCCCCCAGACTCCACAAGTCCACACCTCCACCTGCACCTCAGCCATGGGTGAAAGTTTGTATTTGAAAGGTCTTATGAACTGGGTTTAGCGAATACAGAAAGATATGTTAAGGAATTGGATGAATATGGGAAGGGCCTCAGTTCAGTATAGAAGAGGTAGAAAGAGGATGAGTGGATAAGAAGAAAAAGAAAGAGAAAGAAAAAAACATTAAAAAAAATTTTAAATAATAAAAATTTTATATAATAAAGAGGTAATATGCAAATTGACCATCATGCCCTCACACAAGATGGCCGCCCCCATGTGGTCACAAGATGGCCACCACAAGATGTCCGGCAGGGGAGGGCATTTGGGGCAGACAAGGCTTGCAGGGGAGGGCAGTTGGGGGCGATTGGGCTGGCAGGGGAGGGCAGTTGGGAGTGATCGGGCCGGCAGGGGATCAGTTAGGTGTCTATTAGGCTGGCAGGGGAGTGCTCAGGGGGTGATCAGGCTGGCAGGCATGAGCGGTTAGGAGCAATCAGGCAGGCAGGCAGATGAGCGGTTAGGAGCAATCAGGCAGGCAGGCAGATGAGCGGTTAGGAGCAATCAGGCAGGCAGGCAGATGAGCGGTTAGGAGCAATCAGGCAGGCAGGCAGATGAGCGGTTAGGAGCAATCAGGCAGGCAGGCAGATGAGCGGTTAGGAGCAATCAGGCAGGCAGGCAGATGAGCGGTTAGGAGCAATCAGGCAGGCAGGCAGATGAGCGGTTAGGAGCAATCAGGCAGGCAGGCAGATGAGCGGTTAGGAGCAATCAGGCAGGCAAGCAGGTGAGCGGTTGGGAGCCAGCAGTCCCAGATTGTGAGAGGGATGTCTGAGTGCCAGTTTAGGCCTGATCCCACAGGGATCCCACAGGCAGTCAGACATCCCCCAAGGGATCCCAGATTGGAGAGGGTACAGGCTGGGCTGAGGGACCCCCCCCCTGCATGAATTTTGTGCACCAGGCCTCTAGTATGATATAATAAAAATAGAATGATGAAGAAATAATGTGAAAAGAAATAAAAAATAAAGAAACAAATGGAAAAATAAAAGAAAATAAGGAAAAAAGAAAAAGAGATAACAAAATAATAATAAAAAAAAAAAGTGAAGTGTCATTCATTTTCGCCAAGTTTTAATGCCCCATCGGAGCTGGTTTGAGATTCCACTCTTCTGTACTGTCTGCCACTTCTCAGTTTCCTGTTAGATAGTCAGCACTGTATTTAAGTTCCAAGCATCCACCACTCCTCTGTTTGTTTTTATCTCCACAGCCTTGACTGCCAGCAGGCAGGACCAATCTGCCCACTTAACCTGTCTGCCAGCTTTCAATATTAATCTCTCAAGCAGCTGTTTCTGACGGGGCTATAGTCAGGGAGGTTGATGTATGGCTTTCCAGGACCAAACGGCCTCTCTTCAGCCCAGTCCCTGAGGGCTCTCAGGAACTATTCAGATTTTTTTTTTTTTGTATCCTTGTACCACTCAGGGTGTAGTTTGGGTGTGGCTATATTGGTTGTCTGGATACTGCAGGGAGGGGCTATCTCTTCAGGAGAAAATGGCTGCTTAGGTCTGGAGTGTCAGGTATGTCTCAGTGCCAGACTCCCAGTCACCTCTCCTTGACATGCTCTTCTCACCAGCCTCTCCCCAGACTCCACAAGTCCACAGATCTACCTGCACCTCAGCCATGGGTGAGAGTTTGCATTTGAAAGGTCCTATGAACTTGGGTTTAGTGAATAAAAGCAAAGACCAATAAGAGGAGAAAGAGCTGTGCCACTGTGAGTTTCTCTCCCCTCGGTATGGCGTGGCTTGGGCAGTTGTTCAGGCTGCCCCTTCTGGGCTCAGCCTCTCGTGACTGTGGGCTTAGATCTAGAATCCCCTGCCACCAGCAGCCCTGTGGACCTCCTTTCCACAGTCAGATGTTATGCCTGTCACCAAGGGATGTGGCCTTGGTGCTGTGAGGCTTCCTTCTGACCCTCTGGGCTCAGAGGTCTCGTAACTCTCTCCAGCCCAGATCCCTAATTTTACCATTCTCCAGGTGTCCTCTACCCTTCCTGGCTGCAATTGTCTCACCAGCTGTGTCTACTTCACCAATTCTGGGTGGATGTTATTCAATTTAGTTGCTCCTTCTATCTGCTCCAGGATAAAGCTCGGGACAAGTCTGCCTATTCGGCTGCCATTTTGTCTCCTAACATCTACTTGTTAATTTTTTGTCTGGAAGATCTATCTAGTGATGTCAGTGGAGTTTTAAAGTCCCCTTCTAGGACTGTATTGCTGTCTATCTCTCCCTTACAGTCCTCCATTATTTAAATATATATATTGGTGCTCCTATACTAGGTGCATATATGTTTACCAGGGTTATATCCTCTTGGAATAATCTCTTTATTATTATATGGTAATCTTCTTTGTCTCTTTTATAGCTTATATTTTGAAATCGATTTTGTCAGATATAAATTTTGCAACCCCACTTTTTTTTGTTGTTTACATTTGCTTGGAAACTTTTCTTCATCCCTTCGCTTTCAACCTGAATGAGTCTTTTTTTCTGAGATTAGTTTCTTGTAGACAGCATATATATGAGTCAGCTTTTTATAAAAACAATCTTTATTGTTGAAAGTATTACATATGTCCCCCCCTTTCTTTCCCATTAGATTCATGCTTTTTAAAAAAAAAATCAATTCAGCTACCCTATGACTTTTGATTGAAACATTTAATCCATTTACATTTAAGATTAGTATTGATAAGTACTCATGGCCATTTTAATTCTTTATGCCTATGTGCCTCTTTCTATATATATATTTCTTCTAATTCTAACAAAAGTCACTTTAGCATTTCTTGCAATGCTGGTTATGTGGTAATAAACTTTTTAGGCCTTTTTTTATTTTTATTTTTGTCTTGAAAGCTCTTTTTTTTCAATTTTGAATGATAGCCTTTCTGAATAGAAAAGTCTTTTTTTTTTTTCAGATCCTTGCTTTTCATTATTTTGAATACTTCAAGCCAATCCCTTCTGGCCTATAGTGTTTCAGTTGAGAAATAAGCTGATAGCCTTATGGGAGCTCCCTTGTAAGTAACTCACTGTCTTTCTCTTGTTGCTCTTAAAAGCCTCTCTTTATCTTAACCTTTGCCATTTTTATTATTATGTGTCTTGGTGTGAGTCTTTTTAGGTTCATCTTGAGGGTTTTTGGGGGCGGGGTTTTGTTTGTTTTTTTAGTTTGAGAGAGATATTAATTTTTTTTCTACTTTTTTATGTATTAATTGTTGGCTTCTGGTATGTGCCCTGACTGGACATTGAACCTGCAACCTTGGCATATTAGGATGATGCTCTAACCAACTGAGCTATCCAGCCTGGGCTTTTGGGCTCATCTTGATTGGGGCACTGCTTCCTTAACTTGTTTGGCTTTTTTCTTTAACAAGTTACAGAAATTTTTAGTCATTACTTCTTTTTTAAAAAAATATATGTTTTTATTGATTTCAGAGAGAGAGGGGAAAGAAGAGAGAGAGAGAGAGAGAGAGAGAGAGAGAGATCAATGATCAGAAAGAATCATCCATCGGCTGCCTCCTGCATGCCCCCTACTGAGGATCGGGCCCACATCCAGGGCATGTGCCTGGACCATAATCAAACGGTAACCTCCCGGTTCATGGATCAATGCTCAACCACTGAGCCACACTCACCTGGCAAGTCATTATTTCTTTAAACAGGTTTCAATCCCTTGCTCACTCTGTTACTCTTGGAACACCTATTCCCCTATGATAAGGATTTTGTTACACTTGATATTATCTGAAGGTCCCTTAGACTTTCCTCATTTTTAAAAATTCCCTTTTAGTTTTGTTGTTCTGCTTGATTTGTGCTTACTTTGATCTTGTCCTCTAAATTGCTAATTTAATTCTTCATTTCATCTAACCTGCAGATAATTCCTTCTAGTGTAGTCTTCATTTCTGATATTGTATTCTTCATTTCTGACTAGTTCTTTTTTATGGTTTCTATGTAATTTTTAATGTTTACTAATTCTTTGTTAATGTTCTCACTGAGATCATCCATTCTTCCCATAAAGTTCTTGATTCTCCTTATAACCATTGTTAAACTCTGCATCTGATATCTTGGTTGCCTCCATTTTATTTAATTCTTTTTCTGGGAATTTCTTTTGCTCTTTTGGGGAGGGGGTATATTTATTTTCTCCTCAGTTTGTCTGCCTAGTTTTGTTTTCCTCTGTGTATTAGGTTGATCTGTTATGTCTCCCAGGGTTTTTTGTTTGTTTTGTGTGTGTGTGTGTGTTTTTATGAGGGCTTTCTGATGTAGGTTTCTTATAGGACTCACTAGCACACTTTTTCAGATCATCTGGGCTAGGTGCTCCAAAAGTGTTTCTTGAGTGCATAATGTGATCCATTTTGTGGTAGTTGAGTCTTAAATGCTATTAGCCCATTCAGAGTTAACCCTCAGGCTCTCTGACCATAAGTATACACTTCAATCACCAAGTATGAGTCACTGTTCAAGGGCTGCCCTCTAAGGTGCAGTTGTTTCCAGTAGGGTTTGGTGCCTGATGGGCTCCCCCTTTGGGTATTCTGTGTGTGTGACTAGTTGGGTGAAATTCTGGTGTGATCTGAAGACCACCACTGGTTGTGTTGGCTATAGATGCACTTGGGCAGCGTTCCAGTGCAGGTTGATGTCAGATATTGTGTGTAACCAACCTTTGACTACCTGTCTGGAGCTACCACACTATTATCCATTTGTGGCTGCATCTATTGGGCCTGGGTATGCATGGGAAGAGCCAAGCTGTGTACAAGGGTCAGTTTCCTGCAGCTCTGAGCTGGGGATAAATCAATAAAAGGTCCAAGGCTCCCTGTTGTCGGTGTCCATCTGTCAGCTACTCTTCTACCCCCTGTAGGTTCCTGGGATTCATCCAGAGCCTTCTGAAGAAACACTATAGAGTAGGCCAAAGATGGCCATGATCCAGTGACCCTTCCACAGAGCACAAGCTTGGTAGACGGGGGCCATTGAGGTCAGAATAATGGAGCAAGTGAGGCCCCTATTGGGAGCAGTGTGGTCAGGCACTCAATGGGGAGAATGTGGCCCCTACTGCAGAGTCCCATCACTCAGTCTCTGCCAGAGTCTCCCACTCTACCTCCCATAGGAAACACAGTACAGGTTCAGATTGGGTGCAGCTAGCCATCCCCACTGCAGAAGCAAGCTCAACGGGGGGTAGCCACCGAGATTGCTCCTCAGCCATGCCTGTCAATCCTGAACTGGAGGATCTGGTGGAGACAAGCTTTGAATATTCCAGCTCTGAGAGGCATTCCCTTCCCCCAGGGAACTGAGCTTAGCAGGGCAGGGCCACCAGGACTTGGGGAAAACAGATTGAAACAGTTTCCTGTTGGAGGTGGTGCCTGCTGAACCTGTAGATGGGAGGCAAGACTTGCTCCATTACAAAGCCACACAGCTCAATTAATTTCTGAGTGTTTACCTACAGTGTCTCCAGAAAAATAGCAGACCAAAGGTCTCTGTTAGGTGTAGCCAACAGACCTTTCTCCTGGACTCAAGCTTGACATGGTGGTGTTGCCAGTAGTTAGAGGACTAGATTTATGCACTACCCAAGCTGATGCTGTAAGAATAGTAGGACCTGATCCTGGGAAGATGGTGCCTGATGTTGGTATGGGAAATATTTGGCTCAGGACTGGGATCTCAGTAATTGATCCTCCAGATCTTTCTGGGGTCATGCAACCTAGAGTTTCCCTTTATTACTCCAGTGTGCCCTTAGTCACCTTCTTTCTACTAGAGCCTTGGGTGAGTGCCCAAGAGGTTGGCTCTTTAAGTGAGCACCTTGGTTTCTAGCAAACTTCCTTATCTTCCAGGAAGTCATACTTCTCACTGATTTAGGTTGGGGGTCCTGGCATGGGGTTGAGACCCTACACTCATCATGGGGGACTTTTGCTGCTGAGATATTTCTCTGACTTCTCCACAGTCTCACATGGTACAGGGGCCAGCCCTCACTGAGTCTCTGCCCTTCTTATCAGTCTCTATATAGCCTCTGCTGCAAATTCTTGTATATTATACTCCTGTTCAGCTGTCTTTCAGTTGGTCATTCAGGTTGATTGCTCTGTAATTTATCTGGAAATACAATTTGGTGCTGGTAGGAGGTCTATGTTGTTTCCACCTACTCTGCAACAATCTGGAACCACTCTAAGCATGACTAATTTAAATATTTTATGTTAAAACTGGAGGTTTGATGCACGAAATTCATGCATGGGGGGGGGATGTCCTTCAGCTTGACCTGCACCCTCTCACAATACAGGACCCCTTGGGGGATGTCCGTATGCCAGTTTAGGCCCAGTCAGGCCTAAACCAGCAGTTGGAATCCCTCTCACAATCCAGGAGCCCTCACTCCTAACCTCCCACCTGCTCACTCCTAACTGCCCACCTCCTTGCTCCTTACTGCCCGCCTGCTTGCTCCTTACCACTTGGCTCGCCACTTAGCACTGCTGTGGAGTCAGGAGAGGCTCCTGACACTGCTGCTGTACTACCTCACCAGCTGTGAGCCCGGCTTCTGGCTGAGCGGTGCTCCCACTGTGGGAGCGCACTGAACACCAGCGGGTAGCTTCTTAATTGAACATCTGCCCCCTGGTGGCCAGTGCATGTCATAGCAACCAATTATTCTGGTTATTCCAGTCGTTCCACTGTAACGGTCCCTGGGCTTTTAAATATATATATATATAATTAACCTGCTTTCTCCTCTCCCAGATTGAACTCTTTATCTATATTTACTCCTATATTATCTTTTTTACAAATTTATAACAAGGATTCCATCAAATTAAATTGTATTTGGGCTGACTATATACATTTCCAAAAAGATAGGTCCACTGGGCCATTTTATTTTTCTGAGGAAATTGCATCTTATGGGAAAGAAATGTTACCTCCATCTATCTGTGGTTAGTTGAGATTGAAAAGCATAGTTTTGAATATAGCATAGGGCATTTACTCATTTTGTTCTCAGCCTCAATCATTCTTTCTCTTCTTCCCCACACCCTGAAACTTGATACAAAGCCCTAGGGAGAAAACCTGTTATGATGTTAGTTTTTAAAATATCTTTCATATATCTCCATAAACATAGTTAGAGAAATTTTAGTAATGGCAATTTTTTACCAAAAGCCAGTACAAACTCTATGCCAGAGTTAACATTTAAAAACATCCTCAGGTTCCTCAAAAAATTAAAAATGGAACTGCTTTATATCTGAAGAAAAATAATATATGCACTCTTACACTTATTGAGCATTTTTTAATTGGAAGACACCTAAGTGTCCATCAGGAGATGAGTGGGTAACAAAGTTGTGTTACATATATTCAATGGAATATTAGTTGGCCATAAAAAGGAATAAAATTTTACCCTTCTGACATTGATGGACCTACAGAGTATTATGTTAAGTGAAATAAGTCAGCCAGAGAAAAAACATATGATTTCATTTATATGTGGAATCCAAAGAACAAAATAAATGAACAAACAAAATTGAAACAGACTCATAAATATAAAGAACAGATTGATGTTGCCAGAGAGGAAAAAGGTTATGGAATTGGGTAAAAAAGGTCAAGGGATTGAGACGTGCATATTGGTAGTTACAAAATGGACATGGGAATGTAAAGTACAACATAGGGAATACAACCGATAATAGTGCAATAACTATGTATAGTGCTAGGTGGTATTGAAAATATCAGGGGGAAGATTTTATCTAAAATAATAAAAGCATAATATGCTAATTAGACCAGACATCCAAACGACCTTCTGGACGTCCTTCCGGATGACCTTCCTGATGGAACAGGGGCTGCGAGGGCTGAGGTAAGCTGCTGCAGCTTGCAAGGGCCAAGACCCTTGCACGAATTTTGTGCATCGGGCATCTAATAAAGTTTATAATTGTCTACCCTTTATGCTGTACACCTGAAAGTAATACAAGATAATATTGAATGTAAACTGTAATCAAAAAATACAAGTAAAAGTAATATATATTTTTTTAAATTCTCATAATTTCTTTTTTAGAAAGTACATTGTGAAAACTATGGCTTAGTAAAGCAAATATATAATTTGTATTTTACAGTAGTTTTAAATTCTTAGATCTATTTTGCACTCTATAAATATCAGTATTTATTTTGTTGGACACCAAGCTGTTATAAATATATTTTAAATTTCAATGTAATAGAGTTATTAAAATACTATCAAAACAAAAAGTTTATGTATCCTGTTTCATAATCCCATGATTTAAAGAAAATACCTTTTACTTTCTCTGAAAAGCAATCTCAAAAGCCACTGTTAAATTAGCTGTCCTCAATATTCTCTTTTCAGTTAGTTAGTTAGTTAGTTTCTTTTTCTGGAAAAATAAAATATTGTTGCAAAATTGCTTCAAATGATTTATTTCTCCTGTTTTGCAGTTATAAGTCTATGTATGCTGCAAATGCACATTAAGTTGTCTTTAAAAATATTTGTCTCCATTTTGAATTTACTCTACAAGGGAATGACCAATGAATAACTGAAGTGGTGCTTTGAATAATGGTGACTATCATTTATCATTCTATTTGGAGAATGAGTCTACTGTTAAATTATAAAAAATAACCCATATTGCTCATACTCATGAAAATGACTCACTATTCTGAAATCATTTATCTTACTCCTAGCGAGTCTGGTTTGGCCCAAACAAAAATCTGAGTGAAGAAAAAATAATGTAGACATCCTTAATGTCCAGTGGTACTAGACTTTCAAAAGGAATCAGTACTTAGGTGGTAGATGCATAAAGAGGTAGAGAGTGTTTAAAATTATGGTATTAGAGCTAGATGAGAGAAAATAGGAAAATAGATAAATATAGTCCCTTTAAGAAATTTAAAGACAAATAGGTAGAAAAAAGATATAGGTAAAATATATTGTTAACTCCTAAATTGTTTCCTTTTTGTTTTTATTAACTTCAGGAACTTCCCACTGACTAGTTGTCTTTCTTATCTTAACATATATAACTCTCCAACCACACTATGAAATCTAAGGGCAGGGATTAAATTTCATTATTTACCTTCCCTGAACTCTATGACCTAAAGCAACAAGTACATTTATTGGAATACTCGGGGAAAAAATACTGTGGAAATGTAGTGGTTTTAGAAAAACCATCACTAAAATTTAAAAAATACTTAAAAATTTTTAAAGCTACAAAACAAGAATGTAGCAAACACATAGATATAACATATGTTGAGAGTTTGCCATATTTGCTTCAAATCATTTTTAAAAGTAGCTAAAAACTTTAATCTTCTTCAGTTTCCTTCACATCCCTTCTTCTCCAAAGGCAATCACTGTTCTGATATTGGTATGTTTACTTACTTTTCATGTTTTTAAATGCATTTTAAAATATAATCTATAAATAAAATAGTGTATTGATTTTCATGCTTAAAATGTACATAAATGGTGTTGCATTCTATGTGTCCTATATTTTTGTTGTGTTTTTTAAATTAAATTTTATTGGGGTGACATAGGTCAACAAGAACATATAGGTTTCATGTATGGATTTCTAAGTTACAAAGTCTGTATATAGCACCATGTGTCCACCCACCACCCAAAGTCAAATCTTCTCCTGTCACCTCATATTAAGACCCACCCCCCGCAACCACCATACTGCTGTTTGTGGTCATAAGTTTCAGTTTTATATCCCACATATGAGTGAAATCATTTGGTTCTTAGCTTTTTCTGTCTGACTTATTTCACTTAGCATAATGTTCTCAAAGTCCATCCATGCTGTTTTAAATGACCTATTTCACCCTTTCTTATGGCTGACTAGTATTCCATTGTGTATATGTACCGCATATTCTTTATCCAGTCCTCTATCACATGTCTGTTTCCATGTCTTGGCCACCATGAATAATGCTGCAATGAACATAGGGGTGCAAATATCCTTGCATATAAATAATTTAGAGTTTTTCGGGAGTGGGGTTGTTGGGTCATATGGTAGCTCTATTCTTAATTTTTTGAGGAATTGCCAAACTGCTTTCAATAGTGGTTGTACCAGTCTACATTCCCACCTGCAGTGAATGAAGGTTTTCTTTTTTCCACAACCTCTCCAACACTTGTTATTGCTTGTCTTGTTTATAATGGCCACTCTAACAGGTATAAGGTGGTATATCATTGTAGTCTTAATTTGCATTTCCTTACATAGTTAAAAAGGCCATATTACCCAAAGCAATATACAAATTTAATGCAATCCCCATCAAAATCCCAATATCATTATTTAAAGAAATAGAATGAGAAATCATCAGATTTGTATGGAACCACAAAAGACCCAGAATAGCCAAAGCAATCCTTAAAAGGAAGAACGAAGCTGGAGGTATCATGCTACCTGACTTAAAATTATACTACAGATCTATGATAATCAAAACAGCATAGTATTGGCAGAGAAATAAACACACAGATCAATGGAACAGAATAGAGAGCCCAGCTATAAAACTACACATGTGGACAGATAATTTTCCACAAAGGAGTCAGAAATGCACATTGGAATAAAGATAGTCTCTTCAATAAGTGGTGCTGGGAAAACTGGAAAGCCACATGTAAACAAATGAAACTGTATTACAGTTTGTCCCCATGTACAAAAAATCATTCAAAATGGATCAAAGACTTAAACATCAGACCAGAACTATAAGTTACATAGAATAAAATATAGGTACCAAACTTATGGACCTGGGTGGTAGAGAACATTTTATGGACTTGACCCCAAAGGCAAGAGAGGTAAAGGCAAAAATAAATGAATGGGACTATATCAAACTGAAGAGCTTCTGCACAGCAAAAGAAATGGACAACAAAACAAACAGGCAGCCAACCAGATGGGAGATGATATTTACAAACAGTAGCTCCGACAAAAGTTTAATTTCCAAAGTATATAAGAACTCGTTAAACTTAACAGCAAACAAATAAATGATCCAACCAAAAAGTGGGCAGAGGACCTGAAAATACACCTCTCCCAAGAAGACATACATACAGCCAATAAACATATGAAAAAAGGTTCAACCTCTATATGTTCTTCTAAATCAGGTGAACTTAAAATGTATAAAGTCTTATTTCATTGTTACTTTAATTTACTTTAGCATTTCTCTAATTTCTAGTAAGACTCAGCAAAGTAATATAGGTTTATTTGCCCTGTGAGTTTTCTGTTTTGTGAATTGCCTATTCACATCCTTTGCCCATATTTTTACTAAAAAACCCTTAAGTTATATGCATTTTCAATATCCTCTTCCTATTTGATTTATCTATACTAATAATAGCCTAAGTGGTCGTCACGCCCTCACACCATGATGCCCTCATTCCGTCACAAGGAGGCTGTGCACAGCTGGCGCATGTGGGTGGGCGGGGCCTGGGGGTCCCAGGGCTGAGTGCTCCACGGAGGCGGGGCCGGCAGCTGCTCTGTGTGGTGAGGCCTGGGGGTCCCGCGGCTGCACACCATGGAGTCGGGACCCCCAGTTCCGGCCTACTTCTTTGGGGCAATCCATCGAGGAACCCCAGGGTCCCGTGTCTTGCGCAATTTCACACACCAGTTCACTAGTTTATAAATAATTATAGTATCTTTATTGTATAGTTATTTTAATTTTAAAGCAGACACATTTATCAATCTTTTTTGTTTTATTTAAACAAACTACATATTATGAGTTCATAAATATTTATTACCGTATTTCCTTCTTTTCACATAAAAGAGGTAATTTAAGTCTTTTCTATCTGGAATCTATTTTGATGTACTGTGTTAGACATTTTATTTTATGCCACATGGAAAAAGAATTTTCCTGGCCTTTTTTCTGGAGTAGAATACCCTTTATTCATTGTACTGTGATGCCATATACCAAATTTCCATACATATGTGGAGTTGTTTTTGGCCTCTCAATCATGTTTCATTGATGTATTGGTCTATTTGTGTACAAATGTTACATTCTTTTAACTAATGTTATATTATTTCTCAACATATGCTAGAGCAAGTTCTACCATTTTGTATTGGCAGTTTTGGTCATTTACTTTTCATATTAATTTTAGGATACGCCTATTAAATACAATGTGTTGGTATTTTGATTGGATTTCATTGAATCCATAAACTAATTATAGAGAAAATAGCAATTGATGCTATTGTCTTTCCAACTCCAGTTATTGAAGATTTTTTATGTCATTCCTTAGAATTTATTAATATTTTTTTACATGCCTTATTCTTCTTTTGTTAGATTTATTCCTAAAACCCTCATTGATTATACTGGTATTGTTAATGGAATTTCCTAGTGTAGGAGTTAAGAAGTCTGGGTTCTTGATTCAAGTGCCTGAGTTTAAATACTGGCTCTATCATTTACAAGGTATGTCTCAATTTACTTAACTCCAAATTGGAAACAATAATAACACTATCAATATGGTTATTGTGAACAGTAACTGAGATAATACATAACTAGAATATAGTACTGAATATATTTGAGTTATTAGCACTACTCCAATTCTTTTCATTTATACACCTTGGTTTTTACTGTTTAAAAGATTTTATTTATTTTTGTATGTTGTTCTGTAATTAATCTTGCACTTTCCCGATAGAAAATCATGTCATGCATAAATAATGACTACTTTATTTTTGTTTCTTAATTCTTGTAATCTTTATTACTTCTTCTTGTCTTATTGTGATAGATAAGACCTCTAATATAATGCTTCATATTTACATATCTAGTATAATTGCTACATTCCTACTTAAAGAAATTAGACTTTTAGAGCACATTTCTGTCAGTTTCTCTTTGCCAATAGTTAATTACCATAAAAGTTGTAATCTAGTATTTCTGCTTATTTTAGATATTTTGCAAACAAAACAAGACATGGAGCCACACATATCAAGCCTTTTCTTCTGCCTATAATGTTATTTCTTTGTCACATTCATCTCCCTAAATCCTACCCATCTTCAAGACTCAGTCTTAATGCCGCCTGTGCCATAAAAATTGTGGCTTTTTCTATAGAGTGACATTTCCAGTCCCCTAACCCCTTAATGCGTCACCAGAATCTCTCCTGTTTATACTCCAACTTAAATTATGGGTTTTACACATGTTTTATTTTCCTATTCAGATCCTAATATTTTTTAAATTCTTTTTTAAAAATGTGTTTAACCATTAGTATACACACATACAATATTCTGCAACAATATACAAATTTCAGTACCACTGTGATTTTGATTAATTAACTCTACTAGAACATGTGACAGAATATATAGCACAAGAGCACTCTCATGGGGACAACCAGGATGCACAAAGAAGTGTCATTCATTTCTATTTAACAGGAAACTTAATGATCTATTCCGCTTTATTTTCTGCAGCTTAACCTGGGTCATTTCAGGGTGTTCTTTGGAGCAATATTCTTCAAAGAGGTGTTTGTAAATATGAAATTTGATATTTCTTCCTGTTTTTTGACAAGTTTTATTTTGCTTTGTTGTTTTTAACTAAGGGAATTCACTGATGGAAATACATTGTAGTGATCCCTACCATCATTCAGTCTTTGAGTTTTGCATAGTTGCTTCACTCTATATTGATTTTACTCCTTTGGAATCTTTAAGTTATTAGATTCTAGACTAGTTGTCATAACAAATACAATATATCTGGCATAAATGGCAGGCTGAGTCTTCTTCAGGAAGAAATAGAACCCAAGCGTTTTATTCATAAGCCACACGGAAGCTTTATAAAAAAAGTTTTAAATATGTAAATTTAAAATGTACCAAAGATACTTTTTCAAGTTCTTAATTTATACCATTTCTGTTTTTCAGAAATTGATCTCGAAATCAGGATGGCGACCAGCAGGAAGGTAGGGAGGGAGAGAGTGTGAGAGTGCAAGGAAGTGATAGAGGAGTGTGTGGACGTGTGTGGTGTGTGTGTATGAGCTAGGGACAGCTAGATTCTGCAGGTCTTCTAAGGGGCTGCTAAACCGGGCAGTCTTAGGCGGCGGAGTCCAGCTCCCGGCGCGGACACTCCTAGGCGGCCAGCCCAGGCACAGCGACCACGCCATCTTGGGAAACAGAGCTGCTTGAGACTAGGATCCTGGCCTCAGCACCACCCAGTCTGATCTCAGACGCATACCAGGACCCTGCAGCCACTGGGGACAGAGACCTGCGACCACAGCTACAGACCTGCGGACACCAAAAGTTCGGAGATCCCCGCGGCAGATCCGTGAGTAACAGAGCCCACCCCCCCTTCCCGCAGGCTCGCGGGCAGCGCCATAGTAACTGATAGACCCGCCCCTTGCCGGGGCCTCAGCGCTGCAGGAACTTTGGCCTGGAAGTGCGCGAGCACCTTGGAACTGAGCCTGCGCGCACTTCGGGCTTCAGAGCCCTGGGCTGGGAGAAAACTCGCCCGCAGCACCAGGAACTAATCCTACGCGCACTGCCAGCTTCGGAGCCCTGGGCTGGGAGCAATCGCGCGAACGGGAATTGGTCTGCCTAGCACAGGCCCAAGGATCCCTTTTCTCGGGGCAGGAGGCAGCACCAAGCACCAGTGACTTGACTGTGTTTCTTATCACCTGCGCCTGAGATCCTGATTCCCTGTGCATTCATACTAAGAGCCAGTGAATCCAATTCCTGGTGCAAGGGCACACAGGGACCCTGATTCTCAAGGCGAAGTCGCGCAAAGCAACAGAGACTCTGATACTGGACTCTTGGGGAACTCTGACTCCTGGCGCATGCTAGGGGGCTCTGGTTTTCAACACGCTCCAGGGGGGTCTCTATTTCAGCACGGTGCAGGCAGGGTCCCTAATTCTAAGGGCACATACGAGGCCACATTGAGCGCTGGCAACACTGACTCAGAGCGAGCCTGGTTCCCACCAACCAACAACAACCACACATCTTAGTGTCAGAGCTCTTCAGTGACACTAAGGTGGTGGGAGGCTCCCACTGCACACGGCCCAGGCCCACGCAACCCGACCTTTGATCCATCGGGAGATAAGCAGAATGAAGAAACGACACAACACCCAGAGGAAAGACAATGAGGAATCACCAAGAAAGGAAATTAATGAAGTTGAAGCGTGCAACATGACAGAAAAAGAATTCAGAATAATGGTTGTACAATTCATTCACCGGATGGATGAGAAAATCAACAACCTATGCAAGAATCAGGAAGAAATGAAAAGTGATATAGCTACAATCAAAAACACCATGGAAAGTTTCAACAGCAGGCTGAAAGAAGCAGAGGACCGAATTAGTGAGTTAGAAGATAAGGCAGAGAAACAAGCTCAATCTGAACAGCAACTGGAGAAAAAAATTAAAAAACAGGAGGAGAGCCTAAGGGAGCTTCGGGACAACATGAAACGAAGTAACATACGCATAATAGGGCTGCAAGAGGGACAAGAAGAGCAGCAAGGATTAGAAAATCTATTTGAAGAAATAATGACAGAAAACTTCCCAGATATGGGGAAGAAAAAAGTTACACAAGTACAGAGAGTCCCAGGCAAGATGAACCCCAAAAGACCCACACCAAGACACGTCATAATAACGATGGCAAATGTACAAGACAAAGAGAGAATCTTAAAGGCTGCAAGAGAGAAACAGAGAGTTACCTACAAAGGATCCCCCATCAGATTATCAAACGATTTCTCAACAGAAACACATCAGGCCAGGAAAGAATGGACAGAAATTTACAAAGTGATGCAAAGCAAAGGACTGAATCCAAGAATACTCTATCCAGCAAGGCTATCATTCAAAATTGAAGGGGAAATAAGAAGCTTCACAGACAAAAAAAGGCTAAGGGAGTTCATCACCACCAAGCCAGCAATGCAAGAAATGCTAAAGGGACTGGTGTAAAAAGAAGAAATAAAAAGCCCAGAAAGAAAACAGCCACACAAAAAAAGAAATGGCTACAAACAAGTACCTTTCAATAATAACTTTAAACGTAAATGGACTAAATGGTCCAATCAAAAGACATCGAGTGGCTGAATGGATAAAAAAACATGACCCATACATTTGCTGTCTACAAGAGACCCACCTCATTAAAAGGGACTCACACAGACTGAAAGTGAAGGGATGGAAAAATATCTTTCAGGCAAATGGAAATGAAAAAAAAGCTGGGGTAGCAATACTTATATCCGACAAAATAGACCTCAAAGTGAAGGCCATAACAAGAGATAAGGAAGGCCACTTCATAATACTAAAGGGATCAATACAACAAGAGGATATAACCCTGATAAACATATATGCACCCAATGCAGGAGCACCCACATACATAAGAAAACTCCTGGAAGACATCAGGGGAGAGATCGACAACAATACAATCATAGTAGGGGACTTTAATACACCACTGACATCACTGGATAAATCTGCTAGACAAAAAATCAGCAAAGAAACAGCAATCCTAAATGACTCACTAGATCAGATGGACTTAATTGACATCTTCAGAACACTTCACCCCAAAGCAACAAAATATACGTTCTTCTCAAGTGCTCATGGGACATCTTCAAAAATAGACCACATATTGGGTCACAAACAAAGTCTCCCCAAATTCAAGAAGATTGAAATCATACCAAGCATCTTCTCAGACCACAAGGGCATAATATTAGAAATAAACTACAATAAAAACAACCCAAAATACTCAAACACTTGGAAGCTGAATAGCATGTTATTAAATATTGATTGGGTTACCAATGAGATCAAAGAAGAAATTAAAAACATCCTGGAAACTAATGACAATGAAAACACAACAATCCAAAACCTTTGGGACACAATGAAAGCAGTCCTGAGAGGGAAGTTTATAGCTCTACAGGCCTACCTCAACAAACAAGAAAAAATGGTAGTAAATCATCTAAATCTACAGCTCAAAGAATTAGAAAGAGAGCAACAAGAAAAGCCCAGAGTGAGCAGAAGGAAGGAGATAATAAAGATTAGAGCAGAAATAAATGACATAGAGACCAAAAAAACAATACAGAAAATCAATGAAACCAAGAGCTGGTTCTTTGAAAGGATAAACAAGATCGACAAACCTCTAGCCAGGCTCACCAAAAAGCAAAGAGAGAGGACCCAAATAAACCAAATCAGAAATGATAGAGGCGAAATAACAACAGACCCCACAGAAATACAAATGATTGTTAAAAAATACTATGAACAACTCTACTCCAACAAACTAGACAACCTGGAGGAAATGGACATATTTCTAGAAAAATACAACATTCCAAAACTTAATCAGGAAGAATCTAAAAATCTCAACAGGCCAATAACTATGGAAGAAATTGAAGCAGTCATCAGAAAGCTTCCAGCAAACAAAAGCCCAGGACCAGACGGCTTCACAGGGGAGTTTTACCAAACATTCAAGGAAGAACTAAAACCTATCCTCCTCAGACTACTACAAAAAATCCAAGAGGAAGGAACACTTCCAAGCTCATTCTATGAAGCCAGCATCACCCTAATACCAAAACCAGGTAAAGACAACACAATGAAAGAGAATTACAGGCCAATATCCCTCATGAACATAGATGCCAAAATCCTCAACAAAATCTTAGCAAATCGGATCCAGCAGTACATCAGAAAGATCATACACCATGACCAAGTAGGATTTATCCCAGGGATGCAAGGATGGTACAATATCCGCAAATCAATCAACGTGATACATCACATAAACAAATTGAAGGAAAAAAACCACATAGTCATATCAATTGATGCAGAAAAAGCATTTGACAAAATTCAACACCCATTTTTGATAAAAACTCTCAGCAAGGTGGGAATAGAAGGATCATACCTCAACATAATAAAAGCCATATATGACAAACCCACAGCCAACATCATACTCAATGGACAAAAACTAACACCATTTCCCCTAAAAACAGGAACAAGACAGGGATGCCCACTCTCACCACTCCTGTTCGACATAGTACTGGAAGTATTAGCCATTGCAATTAGACAAGAAGAAGAAATAAAAGGCATCCAAATTGGAAAAGAGGAAGTAAAACTGTCCTTATTTGCAGATGACATGATATTATACATACAAAACCCTAGAGACTCCATCAAAAAGCTACTAGACTTAATACATGAATTTGGCAAAGTAGCAGGATACAAAATTAACCCCAAGAAATCTGAGGCATTTCTATACACCAATAGTGAACTTTCAGAAAGAGAGATTAGAAAAACAATCCCATTTACCATCGCACCAAAAAAATTAAGCTACCTAGGAATAAACTTAACTAAAGAGGTAAAAGACCTCTACTCAGAAAACTACAGGACGTTGAAAAAAGAGATAGAGGAAGACATAAAGAGATGGAAGAACATACCATGTTCTTGGATTGGTAGAATCAACATCATTAAAATGTCCATACTGCCCAAAGCAATCTATAAATTCAACGCACTTCCCATTAAAATACCAACGGCATATTTCACAGACCTAGAACGAAAAAAAAAAAAACCCAAAAAAAAAAAAAAAAAAAGAAATTGATCTCAACTTTATTTCTCAAAATACATCTGCAGAGTCTGCGGAAACCTGCAGGCTAGTACCTGCTCCTGGAGGCCAGGCTTCCAGCCTGCATTGGCTTTCAGGGTCTTTCTTCAGGCAAACACCTTGAGACAAATCATCTGCAGGTGCCAGTCTGTAAACAGATGTATATGGGTAGAACAGCAACACTTTATGCCATTAGAACAGCTGGTAGGAGAAGCAAATGAATGTGCTCTGCTTTCCTTTGTGTCATATAAACCTTCCTAAGAGCCTTCTCACCTGGAACCCATTTTACTTCTCTTCTGGCCTTGGCTTGTTTTAATGCAGTGGTTCTCAACCCTGGCTGCACATTAGAATCACCTGGGAATCTTTTTAAAATCCTGATTTCTGGGCTTCATCCTCTGGAAATTCTGTTTCTTTTTTATGGGGTGGGGCCACAACATTAGTAACAAAGAAACAGAATTTCCGGAGGATGAGGCCCAGGAATCAGGATTTTAAAAAGATTCCCAGGTGATTCTAATGTGTAGCCAAGGTTGAGAACCACTGTTAATGGGAAAAGAAACTTGCCTTACTCATCCTTACAGATTAAGAGGAAGTTTTTTTCTTCCTTGACATTAATCCCATTCTATGTTTTCCCAAAATGTGTTCTTGTCCAGAAAGTGAGCTCCTTCTCTACTTATTCCACTGTATGGTGCCTAGCAAAAGGTTTAAATACACAGGAACATTCATAAATAATTATTATTCTAATTTATATCTCAAGTACAGCTGAAAACTTAATGTGTATAATTTTGTTTATAAAATATAGCCATAAATTAAAATATTTGGTGTAATGATGAGATTTACTTGGAAAAATATTATTTAATTTGATATTACATTTGAGAAATATCAAATTTTCTTGATTTTAATATGTTTAATCAAATTAATATATTGACCAGATAAAATAGTCAAATAGTAAAAAACACATAATAAAAAAAAATGCTGTTTTTCTGCCCCACCCTTTTCTGCCTTTAATCTCACTCCTAGAGGCAACATTTTTTTTTTGTAAATTTTCTGTTTAATATAATTTCTCAAGAACAGATTTTTAATATAGGGGAAGAAGCCCTGGCCAGTGTGACTCAGTTGGCTGACCATTTTCCTGTGCACCAAAAGGTTGCTAGTTTGATTCTTCTTTTTTTTTAAATTAAATCTTTATTGTTCAGATTATTGCAGTTGTTCCTCTTTTTTCCCCCCCATAGCTCTCCTCCATCCAGTTCCCACCCCACCCTCTGCCCTTACCCCTCCCACTGTCCTCATCCATAGGTGTACGATTTTTGTCCAGTCTCTTCCTGCACCCCCACACCCCTTTCCCCCCAAGAATTGTCAGTCCACTCCCTTTCCATGCCCCTGGTTCTATTATATTCACCAGT
>NW_005354272.1:665469-666506 GCF_000412655.1 Myotis brandtii | reverse complement strand
GAAGAGATCTGCAGATTCCCCTTCCTTGTTTGGGGTTTGGAGGTGCCCAAATGAGGCCCAGCTGTGAAGCAATGCAAGCTGCTGTGGGGCCTTGGGCCTTCTCTTGGAAGTTCTGGGTCTGTCTGGCCCAGCTGCAGTTTGTTAGGTAATTTTCAGATTTCAAAGGGCCAGGGCATTCATATGCAAAAGCCTCTGCTGCAGCTTGGGTGGGGCGGGGTCTCAGGGAATCAACTGGGCAGAGCAAGCAGCTATGGCTGATCCTCAGCCCTGCCCTAAGGGGCGCCACGTCTCAGTGTCCCGGTAATCGCTGCAAGCACCCCGGAGAGAAAGCCGCCCTCGAGTTCTGAGTTCTGCCCGCTGCCAGACAGTCCAGTTTCTCCCTGTATGAGTCTGGGTCCCCAGAGACTCACCCGGAACTGGAGTTCAGAGTCGGGGGCTTGCCCTCGAGTTCTGAGTTCTGCCCGCTGCCAGACAGTCCAGTTTCTCCCTGTATGAGTCTGGGTCCCCAGAGACTCACCCGGAACTGGAGTTCAGAGCAGTCGGGGGCTTGTGACTCCCTCCCAATTCAAAAAGACAGCCGCGTCCTCAGTTGCCAGCCCCTGCTGCATGCGCCTCCGTACCTCTGCACTTCAGCACCTCCTCTGAGTCTCAGTGTGCTTTTCTCTTTCCTTCTAGTTGTAGAATTTCCACTCAGCCAGCCTTCCTGTGGTTCTGGATGATGTCGTTTTGTCTTTTAGTTGTATTTTTGAATTTGTTGTGGGAGGCAGCAATTTCCAGTATTTACCTATGCCGCCATCTTGGTTTCCCCTAGAGGCAACATTTTTAATTGTTTCTGAATAATATGCAGACATCCATAATTTCTTAATATACCAGCTTAAGACAATATAAATTGTTTTCCCATTATAAAAGATTAGAAGTAGCTCACATCAACCCTATCTTCTTAGCCCAATATTATTATACTAGAGGCCCGATGCACAAAAATTTGTGCACTCGGGGGGCGGGGGGAGGGGGGTCCCCCAGCCCGGCCTGTGCCCTCT
>NW_005354272.1:660408-664522 GCF_000412655.1 Myotis brandtii | reverse complement strand
GGTAGCTGTCGTACGCCAATTACCATGTTTCTCTTTTATTAGTGTAGACTAGAGGCCAGGTGCACAAAATTCGTGCATGGGGGGGTCTCCTCAGCTCAGCCTGCACCCTCTCCAATCTGGGACCCCTCGGGGGATGTCTGACTGTCTGATCGGGCCTAAACCGGTAGTCAGACATCCCACTCACAATCCGGGACCGCTGACTCCTAACTGCTCAACTGCCTGTCTGCCTGATCGCCCCTAACTACCCACCCTGCCAGCCTGATCATCCCTAACCGCCTCTGCCTGCCAGTCTGATCACCCCTAACTGCCCCCCCGTCAGCCTGGTTGCCCCTAACTGCCCCCCTGCCAACTTGGTCACCCCCAACTGCTACCCCTGTTGGCCTGGTAGCCCCCAACTGACCCCTCTATCAGCCTGGTTGCCCCTAACTGCCCTCCTGCCAGCCTGGTCGCCCCATGCAGCCTGCTGTTCAGTTGTTTGGTTGTCCATCACTAACCCCCCCTGCCAGCCTTATTGCCCCACGCAGCTTGCTGTTCGGCCATTACTGTTACTGTTTCTGTGATGAAGTCCCAGATAATTTGCATATTCCTCTTATTAGTATAGATTCTAGCTTTATAAACACTCCTTATAGTGGTTTGTTGTTTTGGGGTGTGGGGTAAATACCTAGGAGTGGAATTGCTGGACCTTATATGTGTACCTAATTACAACTTTTTGTTTCTTTTGTCTTTTGCTCTTTTTAATTAAAAACTATAGTAAAATTGACCTTTTTATTGCAAAGTACTGTGATCACCAACAAGTGTACCAGTCATCACAATCACGATATTGTTCTATTGCTCCTTTAAATTTTTTCACAGTACATTATAGTAAATCCTTCTTCCTCCTACCCTGGCCCCTGACAATTTCTTTCTGGTTTCTGTTCTTGTAATATTGTCATTTCCAGAATATCATATAAATGAAATCTTATAATATGTAACTAACTTTTTAAATCTGACTTTTTACTTTGTATAATACCTTTGAGATTTATCCTTGTTTTGTATCTATTCATAGTTTGTTCCTTTTTATTCCTGAGTAGTACTCCATTGTAGGAATGTAGCACAGTTTGTTTCTATCCATCCAACAGTTGAAGGATATGTACTTTGTTTCCAGTTTTGGTGATTGTGAATAGAGTTGCTATAAATAACCATGTACAGGTTTTTATGTAAACATAGATTTTCATTTCAGTTACGTAAATACTTAGGAGTGGGATTGCTAGGTCATGAGGTATGTATATACTTAACTCTAAAAAAATCTACCACACTGTTTTCCAATATAGTTGTACCATTTTATATTCCCACAACAGTATTGCACCCCAACTGGAGTCCTCATTATTGAATTAGTCACAATATTTGATACTTAATTCTACCTTTACTACTTCATTTAGTTTATGACCATGGACCACAGTTGTTTCCTAGCTTCGCAGTATAGGAACCTCTATTTAGCAGAAAATCAGAGAGAAGCTGGATTTTGAATAAAGAAAACCATATGTTTAATTTAAATGATAGTTCTGCCATTACTAGCTCTGATCTTGCCAACACCTTTGAAACTCAGTGTCATCCATTTTAAAATGAAGACAATAATATTGTTCTACTCAACAAGAATTTTCTGAGAGTATGTCATGTTCAATCCCCTGCTCAAGACGCTGGGGATACAACAGTGGATACAACGCAGCCCCTGTCTCAAGGAGTCTAATGGGAAGTACAGTATGTTAAGTGCCATGATGATGACAAGAACCAGTTACTATGGAAATATATTAAAGGATCTAATCATAGAATTATGGGGAAAATAAAATAAAATATTGTTTATAGAGAAACTGAAACAATGACTAACAAATAGTAGATATCACCAACTGACTCCAGATTGTTTTAAAATTCTTCTTTGAAATTTTTTTTCAGCACTTCTGACATATCTGAATGGCTAACTTGAAGAGTGAATTTAATTTTTAGAAATGTCAGAAGTCATTTATTGGTCAGGCTTAGCAAGTAAAATAGAGCTCTGTAAAGAAAACAACCTAGAAGTCAAACAAATTGAGTTGTTCTTCAGTAACTCTCCTCAGACCTCAGATTTGAGGGAACAAACCCATAAGAATCCATATATTCTAGTGTATTTGTCAAAATCTGTCTACTTTCCACTTGATTCCTTGAGGCATGGGGTATATTGTGTCCACTGTTGTATCCCCAGTGCCTAGAGTGGATTTGAAATATAATATATACTCAGCCAATATTTGTTGAGTAGAAGAATATAACTATTTTCATTTTAAAACTTATAACACTGAATTTCAAAGTGGTTAGGCAAAATGAAAGAGCTGGTAAATTAAAGAACTCTCATTTAAATTATATATATGATTTCCCCATTGGCCAGCTAAATGCAAAAAACCACAAAACTTCCTTGGACCATATACAAAAATAAACTCTATCTCCAAATGTATTAAAGATTTAATGTGAGGAAACCTCGTGCACTGCTGGTGGGAATGCAGACTGGCACAGCCACTGTGGAGAACAGTATAGAGTTTTCTCAAAAAACTAAAAATGGAACTCCCATTTGACCCAGTGATCCCACTGCTAGGACCATATCCCAAGAAACTAGAAACACCAATCAGAAAGGATATATGCATCCCTATGTTCATAGCAGCACAATTTACCATAGCTAAGAGTTGGAAATAGCCTAAGTGCCTATCAGCAGATGAGTGGATTAAAAAACTGTGGTATCTACACAATGGAATACTACACTGCGGTAAAAAGAAGGAATTCTTACCATTTGCAACAGCATGGATGAAACTGTAGAGCATTATGCTAAGCAAAATGTCAGTCAGAGGAAGATAAATATCACATGATCTCACTCATTTGTGGAATATAATGAACAACATAAACTGATGAACAAAAACAGATCCAGAGATAGAGAAGCATCGATCAGACCTTCAAACCTCAGAGGGAAGGTAGTAGGGGAGGGTTGGGGTAAGGGGGAGAGATCAACCAAAGGATTTGTATTCATGCATATAAACCTAACCAATGGACACCAACACCAGGGGGTGAGGGCATGAGGTGGGGGGTAGGGGGGAGATGGGGGGATAAGGAAACATATGTAATACCTTAATCAATAAATAAATAAAATAAAAATAAATCTATAAAAGCAAAAAAAAAAAAAGACTTAATGTGAGACCAGAATCTATAGTATTCCTAGAAGAGAACATAGGCAGTAAACTTTTTGACATCAGCCTAAATAGTATTCTTTTTTGGAGGGGGGGATATGTTATTCCAAGCAAAAACAACAAAATCAAAAATAAACAAATGGGATTACATCAAACTAAAAAAGCTTTTGCACAGTGAAGAAAACCATCAACAAAACGAAAAGGATGACCCAGTGAATGAGAGAAGACATTTGCAAATAATATAAGCAATAGGGAGTTAATATGTAAAATATATAAACAACTAATATCATTTAAAAATCTGATTTGAAAATGGACAAAGAACCTAATTAAACATTTTTTTTTCCAAAGAAGACGTACAGATGGTCAACAGACACATAAAAAAGATGCTCAACATTACTTACCCACAGGGACATGGATATAAAAACCACAGTGAGATAACCACCTCACACATGTTAGAATGTCTATTATCAAGAAGACAAGGAGTAATGTGTTGGTGAGAATGTAGAGAAAAGGAAACCCTTTTGTATTGCTGGTAGGATTGCAAACTGGTATAGGCACTATGGAAAATGTATGGAGATTTCTTAAAAAACTAAAAATAGAACTACCCAATGGTCCTTCAATTCAATTTCTGGATAACTATATGAAGAAAATGAAAGCAATTATTAAAAAAGATATGTGCACTTCTGTGTTCATTGCGGCAATATTAACAGTACCCAAGATACAGAAGCAATCTAAGAATCCATTTATGAATGAATAGATACAGAAGATGTGGTGTGTGTGTGCACATACCAGTATTATCTCTGTATCATCTCTCTATATATCTTTATTTCTATATTTATATCTATATCTATCTATATCATCTAATCTATATTTAATCTATATATGGTGTCCCACCAGAATATATACACACTTTAATAACCAATAGCTCAATT
>NW_005354272.1:659261-660290 GCF_000412655.1 Myotis brandtii | reverse complement strand
CATATAATTTCATATAAAATAAAATATTACTCAGCCATAAAAAATAATAAAATCTTGCCATTTGTGATGAGATGGATGGACCTAGAGGGTATTATACCAATTAAATGAAGTAAGAGAGAAAAGGACAAATATAATATCATTTTACTTATGTGTGGAATCTAAAAGACAATCAAAAGAAACAACAGAACAGAAACAGACTCATACATACAAAAAAATAAAATGATCATTGCCAAAGGGGAGGGCCATAGTACAAATTTTTAGCTATAAGATAAATGTCATGGAGATTTAATGTACAACATACAGAATATAGTCAATAGTATTGTGGTAACTTTATATAGGGACAGATAATTATTAGATTTATTGCAGTGATTATTTCATAAGATTTATAAATGTTAAATGATTATGTTGTTCACCTGAAACTCATATAAAATTGCATGTAAACTATACTCCAATTTAAAAACTAATTAAATATATGTTTTGTTTTTCTTCAAAATCAGGGTGTATCTCTGATTTTCTGCTAAATAGAAGGTCCCTATAATGAGGAGTTAGGGCTATTGCTATACTAAATGAAGAACCCAGCTCAGTAGATTCAAAAGCAAAATTAAGTCTGACATGTATGATGATAACAGTTGGCATTTGCAATAACTTTATATGGCTTTATGTGGCATTATATACTCATTAATTAGTCTACATAATACTTCATTATGTGAGTCTTCATTACTGAATTTTAAGTACCTCAGAAACAGCACTGAATTAGCAATTAAACAAAGCCACATGAATTAACAGACACAGTAGGGCATTCTATAAAGTAAAAATGAACATTCATGTTCTTGAGAGTAAGAATTCAGAAATCAGCTTTTTCTTCAAATAATATAAAGAAACATATTCTTTTTTCTCTTTAATCCTCACCCAAGGATATGTTTGGGTTTTTTTTTTTTAGTTTTTTTAAAATTTTATTTTATTGTTTAAAGTATTACAGATAGTAGTACATATGTCTCCTTTTTTTCCCCCCATTTACCTTCCCCCCGG
>NW_005354272.1:658854-659243 GCF_000412655.1 Myotis brandtii | reverse complement strand
CTACCCCCCAGCACATACCCTCACCCCATCCCACCCCCAGTGTCTTTTGTCAATTGGTTATACTTATATGCATGCATACAAGTCCTTCGGTTGATCTCTTAACTCCCCCCTGCCCAACACTCCCCAGCCTTCCCATTGTAATTTGACAATCTCTTCCATGCTTCTCTGCCTCTGTATCTATCTTTTGGTTCATAAGGTTATAATGTTCTTTATTATCCATAAATGAGTGAGATCATGTGGTGTTTTTCTTTCACTTCCTGGCTTATTTCACTTACCATAATGCTCTCCAGTTCCATCCATGCTGCTGCAAATGGTAAGAATTCCTTCTTTTTTATAGCAGTGTAGTATTCCATTGTGTAGATGTACCATAGTTTTCTAATCCACTCATC
>NW_005354272.1:653711-657983 GCF_000412655.1 Myotis brandtii | reverse complement strand
TATGCTCTTGCCTCCTTTGTCAAATATTAATTGAGTATAATAGCTTGGGTCAATTTCTGGGTCTTCTATTCTGTTCCATCAGTCTATGTGTCTGTTCTTGTGCCAGTACCAGGCAGTTTTGAGAACCGTGGCTTGGTAATATAGTTTGATGTCTGGTATTGTGATCACTCCAACTTTGTTCTTCTTTCTCAGGATAGCTGTGGCTATTCGGGGTCTTTTTTTTATTCCAGATGAATTTTTGGAGAGTTTGTTCTTGATCTTTTAAATATGCCATTGGTATTTTAATAGGTATTGCATTGAATCTATAGATTTTTTTAGGTAGTATAAACATTTTAATGATGTTGATTCTACCAAACCATGAACATGGTATGTTCTTCCATTTGTGCATAGATGTTAAAATCTTCAACAAAATCCTAGCAAATCAGATTCAGCAATACATTAGAAAGATCATACACCATGACCAAGGGGGATTTTTCCAGAGATGCAAGGATAGTTCAATATCCTCAAATCAATAAATGTGATACATCACATAAACAAACTGAGAGACAAAAATCACATAATCATATCAATTGATGCAGAAAAAGCATTTGACAAAATCCAACACCCTTTCTTGATAAAAACTCTCAGCAAAGTGGGAATAGAGGATCATACCTCAACATAATAAAAGCCCTATGTGACAAACCTACAGCCAACATCATTCTCAATGGGCAAAAACTAAATCAATTTCCCCTAAGAACTGGAATAAGACAAGGATGCCCACTTTCACCACTCTTATTCGACATAGTACTAGAAGTACTAGCCATAGCAATCAGACAAGAAGAAAAAGTAAAAGGCATTCAAATTGGAAAAGAAGAAGTAAAACTGTCCTTATTTGCTGATGACATGATATTATACATAGAAAATCCCAAATACTCCATCAAAAAACTATTAGACCAAATAAATGAATTTGGCAATGTAGCAGGATACAAAATTAACACCCAGAAATCTATGGCCTTTTTATACAACAATAATGAACTCACAGAAAGAGAAAAAAAATCCCATTTACCATTGCATCAAAAAAATTAAGATACCTAGTAATAAACTTAACCAATGACGTAAAAGACCTGTACTCAGAAAATTACAGGACATTGAAAAAAGAGACAGAGGAAGACATAAACAAATGGAAGAACATACCAAGGATATGTTTTTATTGATTTTAGGGAGAGAGGGAGGAGAAGGAGGAGGAGCAGTAAACATCAATCGGTTGCCTCCCATATGCACCCTGAACTAGTGGGGATCAAACCCACAACCTGGGTATGTGCACTGACCTGAAATCAAACCAATTACCTTTCAGTTCACAGGATGATGATCCAATCAACTGAGCCACACCTGCCAGAGCAAAAAACCTAGTCTTTGTTCCCTTCTCTTTGGCATAATTTTTCATGAAGCAGCCAGACAATTCAGTGTAGAATTTAAGTTACTTGATTTTTACATTTAAGTTAATTTTTGTTAAATAACAATTTTTTGGCTATTTATTAAATTTATGTATTTGCTTTACAAAAGTACTCTTTATTATACATTTCTTTGTAAGGAAACTTTAAACAGCAGGCTCTTTTATACATCCAAATATATGATTAAGTTTTATAGTCAACATTTATTATATATTAAATTCAGGTTTACAATATAATGGTTAGACAATCATATTCTTTGTAAAGTGGTCCACCCAACATTTCCAGTACCCACCTGACATCATGCATAGTTATTTCAATATTATTGACTATATTTCCCTATGCTGTACTTTACACCCCATATGACTATGTTGTAACTACCAATTCTTACTTCTTAATTCCTTCATCTTTTGCACCCAGCCCCTCAAACACCTTCCAATCTGGCAACCATCAGTCTGATCTCTGTATCTATGAATCTGTGTCTGTTTTGTTTGTTCACTTTTTTGTTCTTTAGTTCCAGATATAAGTGAAATCATATTGTATTTGTCTTTCTCTAACTTATTTCACTGAGCTTAATACCCTCTAGGTCAATTCATGCTGTCACACTTGGTTAGATTTCAGTTCTTTTTTGGCCGAGTAATATTCTATTGTATATATGTACAAGTATTTTTTTATGCACTTGTCTATTAATGATGGGCACTTAGGTTGTTTCTATATCTTGGCTCTTGTATATAATACTAATGAGCATAGAACTGCATTTATTGTTTTGAGTTAGTGTCTTGGGTTTCTTTGGCTATACATGCAGAAATGGAATCAGCGAGTCATAAAGCAGTTCCATTTTTACTTTTAAAGGAACTTCCATAATATTTTCATATGGGTTACACCAATCTGAATTCTCACCAATAGTGCATTAGGGTTCCTTATTTCCACATCCTGGCAAACACTTGTTTGTTAATTTATTGATGATAACTATTCTGAAAGATGTTAGGTAATATCTTATTGTGGTTTGAATTTGTATTTCTCTTATTTGTGATGTTGAGCATCTTTTCATACATCTATTTGCCATCTGTCTGTCCTGTTTAGATAAGTGTCTATTCAGGTCCTCTGCCCATTTCTTATTTGCATTTTTTGTAGGTGCTGTGTGGTTTGAGTAACATAAATTTTGGATATTAACCCTTTATGGGATGTATTATTGACAAATATATTTATCCAATCAGTAGGTTGTCTTTCTTTTGTTGATGGTTTCCTTTGCTCTGCAAAAATTTGATGTAGTCCCAATTGTTTATTTTTCTTTTGTTTCCCTTGATCAAGGCAATATATCAGAAATAAATATTACTAAGAGAAATTTCATAGATATTACTCCCTATATTTTTTTTCTAGAGGTTTTATGGTTTTGAGTATTACACTTAAGTCTTTAATCCATTTTGAGTTTATTCTTGTAAATGGTGCAAGAAGGTAATCTAGTTGCATTGTTTTTCACGTATGTGTCCAATGTTCCCAACACAATTTATTGAATAGACTGTTTTACTCCATTGGACTTTCTTGCCTCCTTTGTCATTAATTGACCATATAGCTTTGAGTGTATTTCTGGGCTGTCTTCTGTTTCATTGATATGTGTGACTTTAAAAAAAAAATCATTGTTGAAAGTATTACATATGTCCCCTTTTTTACCCCACTGACCTCTTCTAACCCGCTTACACCCTGCCCCAGCCCTTCACCACACTATCGTCTGTGTTTATGGCTATATACATACAAGTTCTTTGGTTGATCTCTTCCCACCCACCCACACTCCCCTGCCTTCCCTCTGAGAATCCACAGTCTGTTCCATGATTCTATTTCTCTGGATCTATTTTGTTATCAGTTTATTTTGTTCCTTAGATTCCACACATGGAGTGAGATCATGTGATACTTGTGTTTTTCTAATGGGCTTATTTTGCTTAGCATAATACTCTCTAGGTCCTTCAAGGCTGACAAAGGGTAAGAGATCTTTCTTTTTATTGCTACATAATATTCCATGATGTAAATGTACCACAGCTTTGTTATCCACTCATCTACTGATGGGCACTTGGGCTATTTCCAAAAGATCTTAGCTATTGCAAATTTGCTGCTATGAACATCAGGGTACATACATTCTTTCTAATTGATGTTTTGGGTTTCTTAGGATATATTCCAAAAGTGGGATCACTGGGTTAAATGGTAGTTCCATATTTAATCTTTTGAGGAAACTCCATACGGCTGCACCAGTCTGCATTCCAACCAACAGTGTACTAGGTTTTCATTTTCTCCACACCCTCGCCAGAACTTGTCATTTGTTGATTTGTTGATGGTAGCCATTTTGATAGGTGTGAGGTGATAGCTCATTGTCATTTCAATTTGCATCTCTCTCATGATCAGTGACTTTGATCATTTTTTCATATGTACCTTGGCCATCTGTATGTCCACTTTGGAGAAGTGTCTATTTAGGTGCTTTACCCATTTTTTAATTGGCTTGTTTGTCTTTCTTTTGTTAAGTTGTATGAGTTCTTTATATATTTTGGATATTAATCCTTTATCAGGTATATTATTGCCAAATATGTTCTCCCATACAGTGGGTTCCCTTTTTGTTTTGTTAGGTTTCTTTGCTGTGCAGAAGCTTTTTATTTTGATGTAGTCCCACTTGTTTATTTTCTCCTTTGTTTTCTTTGCCCTAGGATGTCCAAGATTTTGCTGCCTGTGGTTTCTTCTAGAATTTTTATGGTCTCCAGACATGCATTTAAGTCTTTTATCCATTTTTATTATTTTTTTATTTTTATTTTTTAAATTCTTTATTAGTTAAGGTATTACAAATGTGTCCTCATCCCCCCCA
>NW_005354272.1:649248-649732 GCF_000412655.1 Myotis brandtii | reverse complement strand
CAAACAGGTTTTCTATTCCTTGCTCAGTTTCCTCTCCTTCTTGGTCTTCTATTATACAGATGTTATTTCATTTTGTTTTGTCCCAAATTTCCCTTTGGCTCTCCTACTGTTTTTTAAGTTTTTTTCTAGAAGCTGCTCTGCTTGGGTATTTTTTCCTACCTTGTCTTCTATCTCACTGATGTGGTCCTCTGCTTCTTCTAGTCTACTGTTGATGCTTTCTATTGTGTTCTTTATAGCAGTGATGTCATTTTTCATTTCCTCTTGGTTCTTACACACATTGTCAAATTTGTCTTCCATTCTTTTCATCCACCTTATGAATATTTCTCTGAATTCTTTCTCTGACAGGTTACTTGCCTCCATTGCCTCCCTTTCGTTTACTTCCTTTTCTGGTGTTGCCTGTTTTTCTTTCATATGCGGGCTGGTTCTTGGTCTCCCCATGATCTCTCTTCTCCAGGTGTTTGGTTATGTAGTTCTCTCTCTGCTG
>NW_005354272.1:644394-648808 GCF_000412655.1 Myotis brandtii | reverse complement strand
GATAAAAAAAGAAAAAGCAAAACCACGTCAAATAAGCATAAAAAAACCCAATATACTCAACAATCAAGTAAACAACAACAAAACAACAGAGAGAGAGAGAGAGAAATTTGGATAGTGAAGAAAGATAAGGGAGAGATGTAAATGGATTTAGAGCAGGGGATTGGAAATTGGATATATAATTAGGGTGAAATTTTGACTGGGGCTAAAAAGAAGCAATAGGGAAAATCTAAAGCAGGAATGGGGTAAGAGAAACAGGACAATGAAAGGGGAAAAGTGAGGAAGAGAGTTTTGGCATAAAGGTAACGTTGAGGTAGAGAAAAATGATGCTAAAGGAACGATGAAAATAAAATGTAGAACAATAATCCCAAAATAAAATAAAGAAAAAATAAAATGACACTTTAAAAAATGGTAAAATGGTAGTAGTAATAATACTGGTTAAAAGTAAAAGTGTAGTAATTAAAAGGGTAAAATCAGGTGATGAAAAAAGAAAAAAAAATTGGTTTCTTAATTAAAAGGTGAAAAAAGAATAATAAAAAAAATAAAATAAAAATGTGCAGTAGTGAAGGTCCTTCAGTTCTTCTACTCTTCTGTCTGGCACGCCTTAGTTCTGCCAGGTATTCAGGAGAATGTTGAATTTCCCTTTGATACACTGTTCCTCCATGTTGTAAACCACAGTCCTGATTTTAAGGCAGGCCGTATTTGTTTCCCAGACTGCCTTTATTTGTGTTTACAGAAGAGTCAGTTCGTGGCTCTGCCTCTGGGTGGCAGTGTGTCTGGATTGACCTCCGAGGCTATCAGTCCTCTCTATCTAGTAGTTAGGATTTATTTTCTCTATTGTACTTAAAACTGGTTTGGGAAAGTCCACTGCCCAGAGCTGGTTCTTTAATCGTTACTCCCCGCTCTGTTTCCCAGCTTCCACAAAAACAACTTTCCCCTGCAGTATCTGCGAGTGTCCCCAACTGGGAAATCCCATGCACTGGGTTTAATAATCAAAGGCAAAGATTTAAGGGGAGGAGAGAAGGACAAGAGCCTGAGAAGTTGTGCAAATTTGCAACCCTCCACCTTCCAGCTCTGTGAGAAGTCTCCTCCGCGTGCTCTCTCTCCCCTGGCACCAAGTAGCCGGCACACTGGTAAAATCCGAGTCTGCCTTTTTGCTTCCAGTCCAGTTATGGGCTTATTTTTAGCATTTCCTTCTGCCAGCAGCCCTGTGGGAGCCCTTCCACACTCGCGGATCACGCTGGCCCCAAAGGCCGCGGACTTTGGGGCGCAGACCTCCCCGTGCATATTCCTCTCCCCAACCTGACTTGCAAACCGCACCTTCAGGCAAAGTCTGACCTTTCTGTGAGAAGAAGCAGGGCTCCATGTAGTCGCGCTGTCCCAGATCCGGTGTTTCCAGGTTAGCAGCTGATCTCTGGATGCTGGGTCTTTGGGTGTATATGCTTCCAGTAACAGCCACTCAAGATGGCGTGGTCTCTGCAGCTGAGCCAGCGCTCCAGGGGAGATTCCAGCTGCTGTCTCCAACCATCCCCTTTCTCTGGGAGTCCTCCGCCTTTCCCGGCTGCAAACTGTCTCCCAGCTGAATATCCTCTGCTTATTTGGGCTGTATGTTACCCGCTTCAGCTGCTCACAATTATCTGCTCCGGGACAAGGTATGGGACACGTCCGTCTATACCTCCGCCATTTTTTCTAATTCCAAGTCTTTTATCCATTTTGAGTTTATTCTTGTGTGTGGTGTAAGTTGGTGGTCTAGTTTCATTTTTTGGCATGTATCTGTCCAATTTTCCCAAAACCATTTATTGAAGAAACTGTCTTGACTGCATTATATGCTCTTGTCTCCTTTGCCAAATAATAATTGAGCATAATGGCGTGGGTTGATTTCTAGGATTTATGTTCTGTTCCATTGATCTATGTGCCTGTCCTTGTGCCAACATTTGGCTGTTTTGATTACAGTGGTTTTGTAGTATCACTTGATATCTGGTGATATGTGTGTCTTTTTTAAAAGCCACTACCATGCTGTTTCTATTTTTATAGCCTTGTAGTATAGTTTGATATCAGGCAGTATGATGCATCCAAATTTGTTCTTCTTTCTCAAGATTGTTGTGGTTATTGGGGATATTTTGTTCTTCCATATAAATTTTTAGATTGTTTTAATTCTGTGAAAAATGCCATTGGTATTTTAATAGGAATTGCATTTAATATATAGATTGCTTTGTTTAGTATGGACACTGTAATTATATTAGTTCTTTCTATTCATTCTCATTGTATAATCTTTCATTTATTTGTATCATCAATTTCTTTCTTCAGTGCCTTATAACTTTCTGAGTACAGGTCTTTTATCTCCTTGCTTATATTTATGCCTAGGCATTTTATAGTTTTTGATGGAATTATAAGTGAGATTGTTTTATTAGTTTCCCTTTTATAGTTTACTAGCGGCCCTGTACATGAAATTCATGCACAGGGGGTGGGGGGTGTCCCGGGTGGGGGGGGTGTCCCTCAGCCTAGCCTGCACCCTCTCCAATCTGGGACCACTTGGGGGATGTCCAACTGCCGATTTAGGCCTGATCCCCAGACATCACTCTCACAATCTGGGACTGCTGGCTCCCAACCGCTCACCTGCCTGCCTGCCTGATTGCCCCTAACCGCTTCTGCCTGCCAGCTTAATCACCCCATAACAATTCCCCTCCCAGCCTTATTTACACCTAACTGCTCCCTTGCTGGCCCAATTGCCCCTAACTGCCCTCCCCTGCCGGGCTGGTCACGCCCAACTGCCTTCCCCTGCAGGCCTTGGTCCCCCCCAACTGTCCTCCCCTGCAGGGCTGTTTGCCCCCAACTGCCCTCCTCTGCCAGCCAGTCACTCCTAACTGCCCTCCCCTGCAGGCTTGATCTCCCCCAACTGCCCTCCCTTGCAGGCCTGGTCCCTCCCAAATTCCCTCCCCTACTGACCATTTTGTGGTGGCTATCTTGTGTTCACATGGGGCAGCCATCTTGTGTGTTGGAGTGATGGTCAATTTGCATATTACCTCTTTATTATATAGGATTGTTGACATATAAAAATGCTACCTATTTCTGCATATTTATTTTGTATACAACTACTTTACTGAATTTCTTTGTCAGTTCTAGTAGTTGTCTTTATACAGTATCATCTCTTCTGCAAATAATGCTAGTTTTAGGTTTTCCTTTCCAATTTGGATGCCTTTTATTTCTTCTTCTTGTCTGATTTTTGTGGCTAGGTCTTCTTGTACTATGATGAATAACAGTGGTGAAGGTGAATATTGCTATCATGTTCCTGATCTTAAGGAAAACACCTTTAGTTTTTTCTTGTTGAGTAGCTTTGTGTTTGTCATATGTGGCCTTTAATATAGTGATATATGTTCCCTGTATTCCCACTTTTTTGAAAGTTTTTATCAAATCTGTGCTGAATTATATCAAGTGTTTTTTTGCATCTATTGATATGATTATATGATTTTTATCTTTCATGTTGTTTATGTGTAGTATCATGTTAATTGACTTGTAGATGTTGAACCATCCTTGTATCGCAAGAATGAATCCCACTTGATAATGGTGAATGATCTTTTTGAAATATTGCTATATTCAATTTGCTAATATTTTGTTGAAGATATTTGCATCTATGTTTATCAGCGATACTGGCCTATAATTTTCTTTCTTTGTAGTGTCTTGATGTGGTTTTGGACTCAGGATAATGCTTTCCATATAAAATCAGCTTGATAGTCTTCCCTTATCTTGTATTTTCTAGGAATAGTTCAATAAGGAGAGATGTTATTTCTTATTTGAATGTCCAGTAAAATTCACCTGTGAAGCCATTAACAGTCCTGGACTTCTTTTTTCCCCCAGTATTGATTAAGATATTACAAATGTGTCCTTATCCCACCAATGTCCCCTCATACACCCGGCTCTGCCCTCACCCTCACCCCTTGTTATCAACATCCATCGCTTATGCTTATATGCATGCATACAAGTCCTTTGGTTGATCTCTCCACCTCCCGCACCCTCCCTTAACTTTCCTTTGAGTTTTGAGCATCTGTTCGATGCTTCTCTGTCTCTACATCTGTTTTTGTTCATTGCTTTGTGTTCATTATAATCCACAAATGAGTGAGAGCATGTGATATTCATCTTTCTCTGACTGGCTTATTTCACTTAGCATAATGCTCTCCAGCTCCATCCATGCTGTTGCAAATGGTAGGAGTTCCTTCCTTTTTACAGCAGCATAGCATTTCATTGTGTAGATGTGCCAAAGTTTTTAATCCATTCATCTGCTGATGGGCACTTAGGCTGATTCCAAATCTTAGCTATGGTAAATTGTGCTGCTATGAACATAGGGATGCATATATCCTTTCTGATTGGTGTTTCTGGTTTCTTGGGATATATTCCTAGAAGTGGGATCACTGGGTCAAAT
>NW_005354272.1:642868-643577 GCF_000412655.1 Myotis brandtii | reverse complement strand
CCTTTGTCAAATATTAATTGAGCATAGTGGTTTGGGTCGATTTCTGGGTTCTCTATTCTATTCCATTGGTCTATATGTCTGTTCTTGTGCCAGTACCAGGCAGTTTTCAGAACAGTGGCTTTGTAATACAGCTTGATACCTGGTATTGAGATCCCTCCTACTTTGTTCTTCTTTCTCAGGATCACAGCAGTTATTCAGGGTCTTTTTTTATTGCAGATTTATTTTCGGAAAGTTCTTTGTAGATCTCTGAAATATGCTGTTGGTATTTTAATGGGGAGTGCATTGAATCTATAGATTGCTTTGGGTAGTATGGACATTTTGATGATGTTGATTCTACCAATCTCTGAACACGGTATGTTCTTCCATCTGTTTATGTCTTCCTCTATCTCTTTTTTCAATGCCCTCTAGTTTTCTGGGTAGAGGACTTTTACCTCCTTAGTTAAGTTTATTCCTAGGTATCTTCATTTTTTTTGGTGCAATGGTAAATGGAATTTTTTTAAAATTTCTCTTTCAGTAAGTTCACTATTGGTGTATAAACATGCCAAAGATTTCTTGGCATTAATTTTGTATCCTGCTACATTGCCAAATTCATTTATTATGTCTAATAATTTTTTGATGGAGTCTTTAGGGTTTTCTATGTACAGTATCATGTCATCTGTGAATAATGACAATTTTACTTCTTCTTTTCCAATTTGGATGCCTTTTATTT
>NW_005354272.1:642383-642852 GCF_000412655.1 Myotis brandtii | reverse complement strand
GGCTAGCACTTCTAGTACTATGTTGAACAGGAGTGGTGAAAGTGGGCATCCCTGTCTTGTTCCTGTTCTTAAGGGAAATGGTTTTAGTTTTTGCCCATTGAGTATGATGTTGGCTGTAGGTTTGTCATATAAAGCTTTTATTACGTTGAGGTATGATCCCTCTATTGCCACTTTGCTGAGATTTTTTATCAGGAAAGGGTGTGGGACTTGTCAAATGCTTTTTCTGCGTCAATTGATATGATTATGTGATTTTTGTCTCTCAATTTGTTTATGTGATGTATCGTGTTTATTGATTTGCGGATATTGTACCAGCCTTGCATTCCTGGAGTAAATCCCACTTGGTCATGGTGTATGATCTTTCTAATTTAATGCTGGCTCCAGTTTGCTAGAATTTTGTTGAGGATTTTAGCATCTATGTTCATCAGGGATATTGGCCTGTAATTCTCTTTCTTTGTGGTGTCTTTATCTG
>NW_005354272.1:639928-642063 GCF_000412655.1 Myotis brandtii | reverse complement strand
ACAATCCTTTGTATATCAATAGGGTCAGTTGTTACTTCACCTCTTTCATTTCTAATTTTGTTTATTTGGGTCCTCTCTCTTTGTTTCTTGGTGAGCCTGGCGAGAGGTTCCTCAATCTTGTTAATCCTTTCTAAGATCTACCTCTTGGTTTCATTTGTCTTTTGTATTTTTTTTTTTGGTCTCTATGTCGCTTATTTATGCTATAATCTTTATTATTTCCTTCCTTCTGGATACTGTGGGCTTTTCTTGTTTCTCTCTCTCTAACTCTTTGAGTTGTAGGGTTAGATCATTTATTACCAGTTTTCCTTGTTTTTTGAGGTATTCTTGTAGAACTATGAACTTCCCTCTCAGGACTGCTTTCATTGTGTCCCATAGATTTTAGATTGTTCTGTTTTCACTGTCATTTGATTCCAGGATGCTTTTTATTTCTTCTTTGATCTCTCTGGTAATCCAGTCATTGTTTAATAACATGCTATTTAGCCTCCAAGTGTTTGATTTTTTCAATGTTTTTATTGTAGTTGATTTCTAGTTTTATGCCATTGTGATCTGAGAAGATGCTTGTTATGATTTCTATTCTCTTGAATATGAAGAGACTTTGCCTGTGTCCTAATATATGGTCTATCTTTGAAAATGTCCCATGTGCACTGGAGAAGAATGTATATTCTTTGGGGTGAAATATTCTGAAGATGTCAATTAATTCCACCTGATCTAGTGAGTCATCTAGGATTGCTGTTGCTTTGCTGATGTTTTGTTTAGAGGATTTATCCAATGGTATCAGTGGGGTATTAAAGTCTTCTACTGTGACTTTATTGCTATCTATCTCTCCCTTGCTATCTTCCAGAAGTTGTTTTATGTATTTGGGTTGTCCTGTATTGGGTGCATATATGTTTACCAGAGTTATGTCTTCTTGTTGAATTGCTCCCTTTAGTATTATGTAGTGGCCTTCCTTATCTCTTGTTATGGCCTTTACTTTGAGGTGTATTTCGTCAGATGTAAGTATCGCAACCCCAGCTTTTTTCTCCTTTCCATTTTCCTGAAATTTTTTTTCCCATCACTCTCAGTCTGTGTGAATCCTTTGTTCTGAGGTGGGTCTCTTGCAGACAGAAAATAGATGGGTCATGTTTTCTTAACCATTCAGCTACCCTGTTTCTTTTGATTGGAGCATTTAATCCATTTACATTTAATGTTATTATTGAAAAGTACTTGTTTGTTGTCACTTTTATTCTTAATGTTTGTGTTTCTTCTTGTCTTTCTGTTTCTTCTTTTTACAGCAGTCCCTTTAGCCTTTCATGCATTACTGTCCTGATGGTAATAAACTCTCTTAACCCTTTTTTTCTGTGAAGCTCCTGATTCCCCCTTCAATTTTGAATGATAGCCTTGCTGGGTATAGTATTCTTGGATTCATTCCCTTGCTTTGCATCACTTTGTATATTTAATTCCATTCCCTTCTTGCCTGGTGTGTTTCTGTTGAGAAGTCAGCTGATATTCTAATAGGAGATGCCTTGTAGGTAACTTTCTGTCTCTCTCTGGCAGCCTTTAAGATTCTTACTTTGTCGTTGGTGTTTGCCAATTTAATTATGATGTGTCTTGGTGTTGGTCTTTTGGGGTTGATCTTGTTTGGTACTCTATGTGCTTCTTGGACTTGTGTAGTTTTTTTCTTGCCAGTATCAGGGAAGTTTTCTGTCATTATTTCTTCAAACAGGTTTTCACCTCCTTGCTTCTCCTCCTCTCCTTCTTGTACCCCTATTAAGCAAATGTTGTTTTGTTTTGCATTGTCCCAAAGCTCACTTAGGTCTCTCCTCTTGCTTTTTAAGTGTTTTTTTTTTCCAGTTGCTCCTGTGTTTGTGTGTTTTTTTCCTACCTTGTCTTCTAATTCGCTGATGCGGTCCTCAGCCTCTTCTAGTCTGCTGTTTAAGCCTTCCATTGTGTTCTTTATTGCAGCTATGTAGTTCTTCATTTCCTCTTGGTTCCTTTTCATGTTGGTGACATTCTCATTCAGCTCCTTATAATTACCATTATTGAGTTGTGTGTATTTGTCATCCAGCTGTTTGAGCATCCTTATAACCATTACTCTGAATTCTTTCTCTGATAAGTTAGTAGCCTCAATTTCATTTAATTCCCTTTCTGGTGATCTC
>NW_005354272.1:629521-639800 GCF_000412655.1 Myotis brandtii | reverse complement strand
GCTATTTGGGTTCTCTTGATGTAGGCCTGTGAGCTGGAAAGGCACAACTGAGGGGTCTAGAAGTCAGCAGCCATGGAGGGGGTGTCCTAATTTTTGCTGTCTTGTGCCCTTGGTTGAAATCATGCATGCCCAGCGGGGACTCACAGTGGCACCCAGGATCCAGCTGTTGGGGAGTGGGGCTCGGGAGGCCTGCATTCTGGAAAGGTGTGACTGTGGTGTCCAGAGTTCTGTAGTTGTGGGGTGGGCAGACTCAGCTTTTGCTGCTGCCTCCGTGGTTGGATACATGTGACCCCAGTGGCAGTTCACAGGGGCACCTGTGGTGTGTTTGCCAGCAGGGTGTACTGACACACTCTGAAGGGCCCTGGCACTGAAGCCACTGGATTGCAGTGTCTGTGGGCAGGTATCCCAGAAGAGGGAATTCAGCGTTTCTACAGCCCAGCAGTGCATCTCTGTTTGTTTAAGTGTGTGTCCAGCGGGGCTCACAGCAGGGCCCCAGGGCTCCCTGTGGAGTGGTGGTCTTGGGAGACCTGCATGCTGGAAAAGCATTCAATTGTAGTGTCCAGAATTCTGCAGCTGTGGGGTGGGGAAACTCGGTGTTTGCTGATCCACCCGTGGTGGATAGGCTCACGTTCCCAGTGGTGGCACACAGGAGCACCCGCAGTGAGTTTGCTAGAGCAGGCGCACTGAAGCACTCTGAAGGGGCCTGGCATGCTTAATTGCTTAATTGAGGCGTCTTTGGGCAGGTATCCAGGATGGGTGAATTCAGAATTTCTACTGCCCAGGGGAGTGCATCCCTATTTGTCCAAGATCAGACCCAGCGGAGGCTTACTGCAGCTTCCCAAAGTGCCCTGTGGATATTGATGGGCTCAGGGGGGAATGAGCAACTGTGGCGCTGAGCTCTGATGCACTGAGGGATCCTGGCGCTGAAGGGCCCTGGAGCTGAAGTTGTGCAGCTGGGTGTGTGTGGGCAGTTATTCAGGCAGAGGGAATTCAGAATTTCTACTGGGGGGCAGTGCGCCTGTGTCTGTACAAAATCACACCCAGCTGGGGCTCACAGTGACTCCCAAGAGAAGTCTATGGAGTGGTGTGCCTCGAAGACCTGCACGCTGGAGATGCGGGAATGGATGTAGGAGGCCTGCTGCTGGGGAGGGGGAGCTGCACTTACTGCTGCAGGCGCGGTGCTCCTTTGGAGGTGGAGATCCCAGGGTCTTCGAGTCTGTGGGTGGGCAGCAGGATTTTGGCTGGAGTGGCTGCCGGGTCGCGGGCAGTATCCCAGGCCTGTCTGGGTGGTGGTGCTGATGAGTTCCTAGAAGAGGCCGCTTTCCCCTTCAAGATGGCGTGGGCTCCATGCCCGAGTCCCACAGTCTGGGGAGTGCCCGCAGTGGTGTAGTCTCCCCCTGTCCCAGAGAGCCTGGTCTGCCAGCCTCTGCTGCTCCTGCCGGATTTAACTGTCCCTCACTCACTCACACACACACCACACACATCCACACACTCTCTCTTCATCCCCTCACTCACTTCCTATCCCTCACCTCCGTCCTGCCAGCCGCCATCTTTTCAGAAGCTGGACTTCTTTTTGTTGAGAATGTTTTCATTACTGCTTCAATTTCATTGAATGTAATTGGTATGTTTAGATTTGTCTGATTCTTTTTGATTCACTCTTGGGAACTTGCATGTTTCTAGGAATTTATCCATTTCTTCCAGATTGTCCAATTTGTTGGCAAATAGTTGTTCATAGCATTTTCTTTCTTAATTTTTTTTATATTGATTTCAGAGAGGAAGGGAGAGGGAGAGAGAGAGAAACATTAATGATGAGAGAAAATCATGGATCTGCTGCCTCCTGCACACCCCCTACTGGGGATCAAGCCTACAACCCGGGCATGTGCCATGACTTGGAATCAAACCAGCGAACTCCTGGTTCCTAGGTCGACGCTCAACCACTGAGCCGTGCTAGTAGGGCACATAGCATTTTCTTATAATCCTTTGTATTTCTATGGTGTCAGTTATTACTTTTCTTTATATTTTTATATTTTATTTTATTTATTTGAATCTTCTCTTTTCCTCATGAGTCTGTTTAAAGGTTTGTTAATCTTGTTTATCTTTGCAATGTTTCTATTTCATTTATTTCTCCTTTTACTTTAATTATTCCTTCTAATACTTATTTTGGGATTTGTTGTTGTTTTTTTATAGTTTCTTCAGGTATGAGGTTAGAATATTTATTTGAGATTTTTCTTGTTCCTTGAGGGAGGCCTGTATTGCTATAACTCTCTCTTTCAGGACTGCTTTTGTTTTGTCCCATAGATTTTTGGTTGTTGTGTTTTCATTTTCATTTGTCTCATGGTATCTTTTGATTTCTTCCTTGATCTTATTATTAACCCTTTCATTGTTTAGTAACAAGTTATTCAGCTTCCATGTGTTCAGATGTGTGTTTTTTTTTTGTATTTAATTTCTAATTTTATGCCATTGTGGTTGGAGGAGAATACTTGATATAATTTCAATCTTCTTAAATGTATTGAGTTTTGTGACCTAATGTGTGGTCTATATGTGCATTAAAAATAATGCATATTCTGTTTCCTTAGGCTGAAATGCTCTGAAAATATAAATTAAATTCATCTGCTTTAGTGTGTCATTTAAGGCTATTGTTTTCTTGTTGATTTTCTGTGCTGAAGATCTATCCATTAATGTCAATGGGATATTAAAATTCCCTGCTATGACTGCATTACTATCAATCTCTCCCTTTATGCCTACCAAGATTTACTGTATATATTTAGATGCTCCTATGTTGGGTGCCTAAAAGTTTACAAGGGTTATTTCCTCCTGTTGGATTTATCACTTTATCATTATGTAATGTTCTTTGTCCTTTATAGGATTTGTGTTAAAGTCTATTTTGTTTGGTATAAGTATTGCTACTCCAAGAATTTTTTACTCTATTTTCATGTAATATCTTTTTCCATCCCTTTACTTTCAGTCTCTGTATGTCTTTTGATCTGAAGTGGGTTTCTTATAGATAGCATATATAAGGGTCTAGTTTTCTTATCCATTCATATACCCTAAGTATTTTGATTGGAATATTTAAGCTATTTACATTTATTCATAGGTGTGTATTTATTATTGTTTTATTTAAAATTCATATTTAGGTTTCTCTTTCTCTTTTTAAAATTATTTTTTTTAAAGAAGTCCATTTAACATTTCTTGTAATATGGTATGGTGGTAATAATCTTTACTTTTCTCTTTTCTGGGAATCTTTTTATTTTTACTTCAATTTTAAATGATAGCCTTGATAGAATTGTCTTGGTTGTATGTCCTTGCTTTTTTAAGAAATCAGCTAACAGCCTTATGTTAGCTCCCTTGTAGGTAACTAACTGTCTTTTTTTGCTGCTTTTAGGTTCTCTTTTTATTTTATTTATTTTGTATTTTATTTATTCTTTATTGATTAAAGTATTACATATGGCTCCTTTTCCCCCACTGACCTCTCCCCGACCACTCTCCCCCACCTCCCCCCCAGCACATGCCCTCATCCTCCTTAGTGTCTGTGTTCATTTGTTATGCTTATATGCATACATATAAGTCCTTTGGTTGATCTATTTTTGTCTTTAAATTTTCCATTTCAATTATGATGTCTCTTGGTATGGGCCTCTTTGGATTCATCTTGTTTGGGGCTCTTTGCATTTCCTGGACTGTATGTCTTTTTCCTTCACCAAGTTAGGGAAAATTTTAGTGATTATTTCAAATAGGTTCTCAATCCTTTCCTCTCTCTATTCTCCTTCTGATACCCCTATGATGCAGATGTTGTTATGCTTGTTGTTGTCCTAGAGGTTTCTTAAACTAGTTTCAATTAAATGTTGTTATTTTTTGTTGTTGTTGCTCTGATTGAGTGTTTTTTACTAGCTTCCAAATCGTTGAGTCATTCTTCTGCTTCATCTAGTCTGTTCTTGTTTCCACCTAGTGTATTTTCCATTTCAGATATTGTATTCTTTATTTCTGATGTGTTTTCCCCCATTTATTTTCTGTCCTTTTCATGCTTACTATTTCTTTGTTGTTGCAGTTTCTACTAAGTTCCTTGAGTATCTTTATGACCATTGTTTTGTACTATATATTCTGGTAGAATGCTTGCCTCCATTTCATCTAGTTTGTTTTTTTGGTTTTTTTCCCCTGAGAATTTCTCATGTTTTTTTATTTGTGTCATGCCTTTTTCTCCTTGACTGCCTCTTTGTGTTTGTATCTATGAATTAGGTATATATTCTATGTCTCTAAGTCTTGCTAGGTTGGCCTTATTTGGTAGGTGTCTTGTGAGGCTCAGTGGTGCAGTCTCCATAATAATCTGAACTAGAAGCTCCAGGAATGTCCCTTGTGTGGGTTATGTGAACCTTCTTGTTATAGTTGAGTCCTGATTTGTATTGGACTGTTTGTGGGTGGGGTTGACCTTCAGGCTGCCTAGCTTTGAGTATCAACCCTCACTATAGTGTCCAAGCTGCTGTGCGGGGCTTGATCTTACAAAGCAGAATTATTTCCAGTAAGTTATGGTGTTTGTTAGACTTCCTCTGGATTTGTCACTTATAGAAATTATTGGGTTCTGCTCTGATGTGGTCTGAAACTTTCCACCAAGTATATTGGTTCTGGAGCCTCTTGGGAGGGACTTCAGTGCAGGTCAATATCAGATGCTGCCTGTTACTGGCCCTGGGCTACCCTGTAGGAGCTACAAAGCTATCCATGTTTTATGGTTGCCTTTGATAGGTCTGGGCATTTGTAGGAGGAACCAAGCTGCATACAGAGGACATCACCCACCAGTATAAAGCCTAGGAAAGTTCAGCGTAAGGCGTGAGGTACCTTGAAATTCAACTCCATCTGCTGGCTACCTATTAGGCTCAGAAAAGAACCCCTGGTGTACATGAGTTGCATGAGGCAGGTTCTGAATCACCAGGCTCATCAGGTTGATACAAATTCAAAGTTGGCATCTGTGCTGGGCCTGAGGGCACGTAGCAAAAGTCATAGGGAACACCAAGGCCAGCTGATACCCATCTGAGGCCAGTGGACTTTCATCCTAAGTGGGGTCTCAGTGAGTCATTAGGGTAGGGCCAGTACAGTTCTTCAGGCTAAAACAGATTAAGATTTGGTCATGTGAAGGGAAGTTCTGTGCACAGGAATAGTCAGGGTGTGTATGTGTATGGGGAATGGCGCTCACCCCAAAGCCATTCAACTCAGTCTCTCCCTGTGAGTTTCTGACACCCTCTGAATCTGCCTGGATTGCCTCAAGAACCTTCCAAGAAAGTCTGTAACATGGACCCAGCCTGGCCACAAGTAGCTAATTTCTTCACAGGGCAGGAACTTAACAGAGCAGGGGACACAGAGATTCGGGAGAGTGAGGTTATTGCATTTTCCCAGCTAGATGCCCTACAGAAGGGAGTGCTCAACTCAGGAATGATGGAGTCTGTGCTTGATGTGGGAGAGTGATTCAGCACAAGGACATGGGTGGATGTATCTCCATCCCTCTCCCCAATCTCTCCCTGTCTGATTTCAGTTCATTCTGAACCACTGACCTCTGGCAGAGCCCAGGGTGAGTGCCCCAAAATGAGATTTTGTGCAATGGCTTTTTCAGAGGGTGCCTGGGTTTATAGTAGTCTACTATCTCACCCTGGAAGTTGGAATCCCTACTGATATCACAGCCAGATGTTATGTGGGCTCCATTACTTGGCACTGGTGTTCCACACTGAGGAGCCTGGTGTGAGGTGGAGATCCTTTTCTCTCATGGGGGACTTTTGCAGCTGAGCTATCCTTCCAGAAAATTTTTTCTACTTTTTAAAAAACATTATTGTTGAAAGTAATATACATGTCTCTCTTTTTTTCCATTGGCCTCTCCCAGCCTACCTGCACCCCCAACCCCAGGTCTTCACCACCCTATTGTCTGTGTTCAAGCTTAAGCACATATGCATACAAGTTCATTGGTTGATCTCTTCCCACCCACCCACCCTTTGCTGCCTTCCTTCTGAAGTCTATGCTATGCTTCTAAGACTTTGGATCTATTTTTGTTCATCAGCTTATGTTGTTCATTAGATTCCACATATGAGTGAGATCATGTGATACATATCTTTCTCTGACTGGCTTATTTCACTTAGTATAATGCTCTCCAGGTCCATCCATGCTGTTGCAAATGGTAAGAGTTCTTTCTTTTTTACATCTGTGTAGTATTCCATTGTGTAGATGTACCACCAGGTTTTAATACATTCATCTGCTGATGAGCACTTAGGCTGTTTCCAAATATTAGCTATTGTAAATTGTGCTGCAAGGAACATAGGGGTGCATATATTCTTTCTGATTGGTGTTTCTGATTTCTTAGGATATATTCCTAGAAGTGGAATCACTGGGTCAAATTGCAATTCATTTTTAATTTTTTGAGGAAATTCTAAACTGTTTTCACAGTGGCTGCACCAGTCTACATTTCCACAAGCAGTGTACGAGGGTTCTCTTTTCTCCATATCCTTACCAACACTTGTCATTTAATGATTTGTTGATGACAGCCATTCTGACAGGTGTGAGGTGGTATCTAATTTGTTTTGATTTGCATCTCTCATATGATTAGTGACTTTGAGCATTTTTTCATATGCCTCTTGGCCTTCTATATGTCCACTTTGAAGAAGTGTCTATTTTGGTCTTTTGCTCATTTTTTATTGGATTATTTATCTTCCTTTTGTTAAGTTGTGTGACTTCCCTATAAATTTTGGAGAATAACCCTTATCTGATGTATCATTAGCAAATACTTTCTCCCATGCAGTGGGTTTTCTTGTTATTTTGTTGATGGTATCTTTTGCTGTGCATAAGATTTTTATTTTGATGTAGTCCCATTTGTTTATTTACTCCTTTGTTTCTCTTGTCCTAGGAGATGTATCCATAAACATATTGCTACAAGAAATGTCTGAGATTTTGCTGGCTATGGTTTCTTCTAAGATTTTTATGGTTTCACAACTTACATTTAAGTCTATTATCCATTTTGAGTTTATTTTTGTGTATGGTCTAAGTTGGCGTTCTAGTTTCATTTTTTTTTTTTGCATGTACCTTTCCAGTTTCCCCTACAACACTTATTGAAGAGACTCTCTTAACTCCAATGTATGCTCTTGCCTTCTTTGTGAATTATTAATTGAGCATAATGGTTTGGGTCAATTTCTGGGTTCTCTGTTCTGTTCCATTGATCTATATGCCAGTTCTTGTGCCACTACCTGGTTGTTTTAAGTACAGTGGCTTTGCAGCATAACTGATATCTGGTATTGTGATCCCTCCAACTCTCTTCTTCTTTTTCAAGGTTGCTGTGGCTATTCAGGGTCTTTATTCATTCTATATAAATTTTTGGATAGTTTGTTATAGGTCTTTGAAATATACCACTGATATTTTAATAGGGATTACATTGAATCTATATATTGCTTTGGGTACTATGGACATTTTAATGATGTTGACTCTAACAATCCATGAACACGGTATATTCTTCCACTAGTTTATATCTTCCCTTATCTCTCTTTTTTTTTAACATCCTGTATATTTCTGAGTACAGATATTTTACCTCCTTAGTTAAATTTATTCCTAGGTATCTTATTTTTTGGTGCAATGGTAAATGGGATTGTTCTTTTAGTTTTTCTTTCTATGAGTTCATTATTGGTGTATAAAAGAGCCATAGATTTCTGGGTGTTAATTTTGTATCTTGCTACATTGCCAAATTTATTTATTAAGTCTAGTAGTTTTTTTGATGGAGTCTTTAGGGTTTTCTATGTACAATATCATGTCACCTGCAAATAATGGCAGTTTTACTTATTTTCCAATTTGGATGTCTTTTATTTCTTCTTCTTGTATGATCGCTATGGCTAGCACTTCCATAGTGATCAGGAATGTGAAAGTGGGCATCCCAGTCTTATTCCTGTTCGTAGAGAAAATGGTTTTAGTTTTTGCCCATTGAGTATGATGTTGGCTGTAGGTTTGTCATATGAGGCTTTTATTATGTTGAGGTATGATCCCTCTATTCCCACTTTGCTGGGAGTTTTTATTAAGAAAGCGTGTTGGATAATATCAAATCTTTTTCTGCAGAAATTGATATGATTGTGTGATTTTTGTCTCTCAATTTGATTATGTGATGTATCATGTTTATTGATTTGCAGATATTGTACCATCCTTGCATCTTCAAAATAAATCCCACTTGGTCATAGTTTATGATCTTTCTAATGTAATTCTGGATCTGATTTGCTAAAATTTTGTTGAGGATTTTAGCATCTATGTTCATCAGGGATATGGGCCTGTAATTCTCTTTCTTTGTAGCATCTTTATCTGGTTTTGGAATTAGGGTAATTGGGCTTTATAGAAAGAGCTTAGAAGAGTGCCTTCCTCTTGAATTTTTTGGAATAGTTGAGGAGGATAGGTTTTAGTTCTTTGAATGATTGGTAAAACTTCCCTGTGAACCCTTCTGGACCAAGGATTTTGTTTGTTAGAAGATTTCTTTTTACATTCAGTATTATTCTATTTTAATTTCAGGTGCACAACAGAGTGGTTAGAAAATCAGATACTTTACAGAGTGGTCCTCCTAATATTTCAAGTACCCCCTTCTTGGCCCATACATAGCTATTACAATGTATATATTTTTTTTTACTTCATTGACCTCTCTCGGGCACTCCCACCCCCCAACAAATGCCCTCACACTCTAGTGACTGTGTCCACTGGTAATGCTTATCTGTATGCATACAAGTCCTTTGGTTGATCTCTTACCTCCCCCGCCCCCCACTTCCTTCTGAGGTTTGACAGTCAGTTAGATGTTTCTCTATCTCTGGATCTATTTTTGTTCATCGGTTTGTGTTATTCACTATATTCCACAAATGAATGAGATCATGTGGTATTTATCTTTCTCCAATTGGCTTATTTCACTTGGCATAATGCTCTCCAGATCCATTCATGCTGTTGCAAATGGAAAGAATTCCTTCTTCTTTTCATCAGGGTAGTATGCCATTGTGCAGATGTACCACTGTTTTTTAATCCATTCATCTGCTGACGGGCACTCAGGATGTTTCCAAATCTTTAGCTATTGTAAATGTGCTGCTATGAATATGGGGGTGCATATGTCCTTCCTGATAGGTGTTTCTGATTTCTTGGGATATATTCCTAGAAGTTGGATTACTGGGTAAATGGGACTCAAATTTTTAATTTTTTGGGAAACTCCATACTGTTTTCCATATTGGCTGCACAAGTCTGTATTCCCACCAGCAGTGGATGAGGGTTCCTTTTTCTCCACATCCTTGCCAGCACTTTTCATTTGTTGATTTGTTGACGATAGTCATTCTACCAGGTATGAGGTGGTACCTCATTGTCATTTTGATTTGAATCTCTCCGATGATTAGTGAATTTGAGCATGTTTTCATATGTCTCTTGGCCTTCTGTATGTCCTCTTTAGGAAAGTGTCTATTTAGATCCTTTGCCCACTTTTTTTAAAATTTTTAATTCTTTTATTGCTCTAAATATGTGTCTATATTGGCTTTTGTTAAATATTAAAATAAGCATAGGATCAAGTTCTTCATCAGAACTTCTATGGAGAATAATGACTAAATCCATTGTACAGAAACAGAAAGGGAGCAATGAAGCAAAGTCTCACTTGAATTAGCTAGATTAATGGCTCAGTAGGTGTTTAGTCTTTAACTTGTTTGGTTTTTAAATGACAAAAAATTTAAACACTATCAAAGATTTAAAGAACAAGGTAATGATAAAGATCTGGAGCTGGCTGTTTCTTTTTCAAAATTTCTTTATTGATTACGGTATTGCATATGTATCCTTATCCCTCCATTGCCCCCCACCCCCAAGTCATACCCTCACCCCCCCTCCGTTGTCTGTGTCCATTAGTTAGGCTTATATGCATGCATACAAGTCCTTTGGTTGATCTCTCCCCCTTACCCCAACCCTCACCTACCTTCCGTCTGAGGTTTGACGGTCTGACCTATGCTTCTCTGTCTCTGGATCTGTTCTTATTCATCAGTTTATGTTGTTCATTATATTCCATAAATAAGTGAGATCATGTGATATTTATCTTTCTCTGACTGACTTATTTCACTTAGCATAATGCTCTCCAGTTCCATTCATGCTGTTGCAAATGGTAAGAATTCCTTCTTTTTTACAGCAGCATAGTATTCCATTGGGTAGATGTAACACAGTTTTTAATCCACTCATCCGATGATGGGCTCTTAGGCTGTTTCCAAATCTTAGCTATGGTGAATTGTGCTGCTATGAACATAGGGGTGCATATATACTTTCTGATTGATGTTTC
>NW_005354272.1:623603-629401 GCF_000412655.1 Myotis brandtii | reverse complement strand
CAGCAGTGCACGAGGGTTCCTTTTTCTCCCCATCCTCGTCAGCACTTGTCCTTTGTTGATTTGTTGATGATAGCCATTCTGACAGGTGTGAGATGGTACTGGATTGCCGTTTTGATTTGCATCTCTCAGATAATTAGTGACTTTGAACATGTTTTCATATGTCTCTGGGCCTTCCTTCTGTCTTCTTTTGAAAAGTATCTATTTAGATCCATTGCCCATTTTTTTTTATTGGGTTGTTTATCTTCCTTTTGTTAAGTTGTGTGAATTCCCTGTAAATGTTGGAGATTAAACCCTTATCGGTGATAACATTGGCAAATATATTCTTCCATAAAGTGGTCTTTCTTGTTGTTTTATTTATTGTTTCTTTTGCTGTGCAAAAGCTTCTTATTTTGATGTTGTCCCATTTCTTTATGTTCTTTTCAGTTTCCATTGCCCTAGGAACTGTATTAGTGAAGAAATTGCTTCAGCATATGTCTGAGATTTTGCTGCCTGTGAGTTCTTCTAGTATTTTTATGGTTTCCCATCTTATGTTTAAGTCCTTTATCCATTTTGAGTTTATTTTTGTGTATGGTGTAAGTTGGTTGTCTAGTTTCATTTTTTTGCATGTATCTGTCCAATTTTCCCAACACCATTTATTGAAGAGACTGTCTTGACTCCATGGTATATTCATGCCTCCTTTGTCAAATATTAACTGAGCATAGTGGTTTGGATTGCTTTCTGGGTTCTCTATTCTATTCCATTGATCTATATGTTTGTTCTTGTACCAGTACCAGGCTATTTTGATAACAGTGGCTTTGTAATATAGCTTGATATGTGGTATTGAGATCTCACCTACTTTGTTCTTCTTTCTCAGAATTGCTGCAGCTATTTGGGGTCTTTTATTTAATTCCAGATGAATTTTTGGAAAGTTCATTCTAGGTCTGTAAAATATGCCATAGGTATTTTAATGGGGAGTGCATTGAATCTATAGATTGCTTTGGGTAGTATGGACATTTTAATGATGCTGATTCTACCAATCCACGAACACGGTAAGTTCTTCTCTCTGTTTATGTCTTCCTCTATCTTTTTTTCAGTGACCTGTAGTTTCCCCATATTGGTCTTTTACCTCCTTAGTTAAGTTAATTCTTAGGTATCTTAATTTTTTATGCAATTTTAAATATGATTGCTTTTCTAGTCTCTCTTTCTGTAAGTTTACTATTGGTGTATAGGAATGCCATAGATTTCTTGGCATTAATTTTGTGTCCTGCTACATTGCTGAATACATTTATTAAGCCTATTAATTTTTTATGGAGTCTTTAGTGTTTTTTATGTACGGTAACATGTCATCTGCGAATAAGGATAGTTTTAATTCTTCTTTTCCAATTTGGATGCCTTTTATTTCTTCTTCTTGTCTAATCGCAATGGCTAGCACTTCTAGTACTATGTTGAACAGGAGTGGTGAGAGTGGGCATTCCTGTCTTCTTCCTGTTCTTAGGAGCAATGATTTTAGTTTTTGCCTATTGAGTATGATGTTGGTTGTGGGTTTGTCATATATGGCTTTTATTATGTTGAGGTATGATCCTTCTATTCCCACCTTGCTGAGAGTTTTATAGGTCATGTTCATGAATTGGTAGAATTAACATCATTAAAATGTCCATACTACCCAAAGCAATCTTTAAATTCAATGCAATCCCCATTATAATACCAGTGGGATACTCCAAAGACCTAGAACAAACTTTTCAAAAATTTATCTGGAATAAGAAAAGACTTTGAATATCTGTAGTAATCTCGAGAAAAAAGAACAATGTTGGAGGAATCACAGTACCAGATATCAAGCTATATTACAAAGCACTGTTCTCAAAACTGCCTGGTAGTGGTACAAGAATAGGCATATAGAACAGTGGAACAGAACAGAGAACCCAGAAATCGACACAAGCCTGTATGCTCAATTAATATTTGACAAAGGAGGCAACAGCATACAATGGAGTCTAGACAGGCACTTCAATAAATGCTATTGGGAAAATTGGACAGATACTTGCAAAAAAATGAAACTAGAACACCAACTTACACCATACACAAAAATAAACTAAAAATGGATAAAGGACTTAAACGTCAGATGGGAAACCAAAATTTTAGGAAGAAGCCATAGACAGCAAAATAGCAGACATTTGTTGTAACAATATCTTTACCAATACAGCTCCTAGAGCAATGGAAACTAAGGAGGAAATAAACAAATGGGACTACATCAAAATAAAAAGCTTCTGCACAAGATTGGGAGACGAGATGGTGGCGGAATAGGCAGATGTGTCCCAAGGCTTGTCCAGGAGCAATAGGATGAGCAGCTGAAAGGAATAACATCCACCCCGAATTGGTGAAGGAGACTCAGCTGGTGAGACAGTTTGCAGTCAGGAAGGGCAGAGTTCCCCTGGATAGGTATAAACCAGGGATCTGGGCAGGAAAGTTTGCCAGATCTCTGAGCCCAGAGCATCAGAGGGAAACCGTGCGGCACCTAGCTGCGTCCCTTGTGACAGGCACAGCCTCTGGCTGGGGAAAGCACATCCGCAGGCCTATTGGCACCGGGGGATTTGAGATCTGGGTTCCATAATTACGGAAGACTGAGCCCAGAGGGGACAGCCTGAAGCGCTGACCAGACCATGCAGTGCCGGTAAGAGAGGAGCTCACAGAGACTCAGTTTTCCCCGTTTCTGCGGCTGGCATTTGTTTTTGGTGTTTTTTTTTCACTGAACCCTGTTCATAGGACATTTCAGATACAGACACTCACCCGTGCTGAGGAGCTGGAGAAGGTGCGGACCAGTGGAATCTGGGGAGAGGCTGGGGAGAGAAGGGGGTCCAGGAGAGGTGGCAACAAGTTGAGTGCTGAGTCACGCCTGAGCCCAGGACCTGGGCAGCCATTTCCTCCTGAAGTTATAACCCCTCCCTCCAGCCCCCAGGCAAGGAATACAGCCACATCCAGATTCCACCCTGAATGGTAGGAACGATTAAAATAATCTGATTAGTCCCTGGGAGTTAACAGTCCCAGAAACAGGAAAAAAATCAAAAAAATCACAGACATTCTAGAAAACTGAGATCTTAAGCCAGCCAAAGGAATGACATTTCAATTTTCCATTTTTATTTTTTTATTATTATTTTGTTAGCTTTTTTTTGCTTTTTCCTTTGTTTTCCTTTTTTTTGTTTGTTGCTTTATTTTCTACTTCTTGTCACATTTTTTTTCAGCATTCAATTTTATTTTATTTTTACTTGCTATTTTCTATTTTTATACCATTTTTTAAATCAATTTTATATATATCTTCTCCTTTTTCTTTTTTCTCCTATCTTTTTTTTCTCTCTTGGATATCATTTGTGCTCTCTTTTCTCTCCCCTAATTCTATTTTATCAGGTGGTCACTTATATTGGGGTTATCAGTGTTGTGAGTACATTCATGCTCTGTTCCATTTGGGTCATGTCTTGTTAAGGTGAATTTTATCCTGTCTGGCTAAAGTGCTAGAGAGCAAGCCACATAACCAGACACCTGGAGAGGAAATTTCATTAATGAACGGGTCAATTACACCCTAGCCCCAGCTACAGAGGCAGGAAGAAGACGGTAGCGAGGGAGCAAAAGAGGAGTGTGGTGTGTGTGTGTGTGTGTGTGTGTGTGTGTGTGTGTTTGTGTGTGTGTGAATGAGGCAGAGTTAGACCCCTCAGGACCTTCGGAGGCAGGCTAACTGGGCTAGCCTAACTAGGCAGCCTCTGCTACCATTGCAAACAGGACCAGGAGGCCAGCTCTTCTTCAGAGGCGTCGGCTTTTCCAAGAGGAAAGCTGATGTAACTGAGAGACCAGCCTCACCTCCACCCAGGGTGCCCTCAGGTAACACCTGGGACTCTACAGCCACCCCTGCCAGGAACCTGCCACCTCAGCTGTGGTCCCATGGTCACTGAGTCTCCAGCCACCCCGGGCACAGGTTCCTGTGAGTTCTGAAGCACGCTCCCCTCTGACCAGCCCAATGCTTTAGTCCAGGGCACTGCAACCACATGAGCAGCAGACACGTGAGCAGCCCGCTCCTGTCCAAGGAGCATCAGCCCCGCGAGCAGCCTGCCCCAGGCCTAAGAGCAGCAGCCTCATGTGGACTGCCCCTGTTGAAGGAGCAGCAGCTGTGTGAGCGGCCCGCTCCCCCGTCCAAAGAGCAGCAACCACACGAGCAGCCTGACACGTCTGAGGACACCTGGGACTCTACAGCCACCCCTGCCAGGAACCTGCCACCTCAGCTGTGGTCCCATGGTCACTGAGTCTCCAGCCACCCCGGGCACAGGTTCCTGTGAGTTCTGAAGCACGCTCCCCTCTGACCAGCCCAATGCTTTAGTCCAGGGCACTGCAACCACATGAGCAGCAGACACGTGAGCAGCCCGCTCCTGTCCAAGGAGCATCAGCCCCGCGAGCAGCCTGCCCCAGGCCTAAGAGCAGCAGCCTCATGTGGACTGCCCCTGTTGAAGGAGCAGCAGCTGTGTGAGCGGCCCGCTCCCCCGTCCAAAGAGCAGCAACCACACGAGCAGCCTGACACGTCTGAGGAGCAGCAGCTGCACGAGCAGTCTGCCTACATCTGAGGAGCAGCAGCCCTGCACAGCCCACCCCCATCTGAGGAGAAGCAGCTGCACACAGCCCACACCCTGCACCAGTCTGAGGAGCAGCAGCTGCACAAGCATCTTACCCTCATCCAAGCAACAGCAGCTGCACGAGCAGCCCGCCCAATCCGAGGATCAGCAGTTCTGCGAGCAACCCATCCCCATTCGAGGAGCAGCAGCAGCCCACCCTGGTCGGAGGAGCAGCAGCCACACTAGCAGACCACCCACATCCGAGGAGCGGCAGGCCTGCGCAGCACGCATCAGTCCAAGGAGCAGAGCTACACACAGCCTGCACCTGTCCGACGAGCAGCAGCCAGGTGAGCGGCCCGTCCCCATCCAAGGAGGAGCAGCCATGTGTGCAGCAGCCTCGCAAGCAGCCCACCCCCATCGGAGGAGCAGCAGCCTTGCAATCAACCTGCCCATGTCCAAGGAGCAGTAGCCCCACAGCAACGCACCATATCAGAGGAACAACAGCAGTGTGCAGCCAGCCCCCATCAAAGGAACAGCAGCCACGTGAGCAGTCCACCCCAGTTCAAGTAGTAGCAGCTACATGTGTAGCCCGCTCCCATCCAAGGAACAGCAGCCTCGTGATCAGCACATCCTCTGAGGATGTGTGAGAAGCCTCCCCCCACCAGCTAGAGGAGCCACCACGGCTGTGAACAGCACCCACAGATGGAGCCACTGCCAACTGAGGAGCAGCTGCTACCACAACCACCCAAGGAGCAACCGTAGCCTGAGGAGCCACTGCCACCCAAGGAGCAGCCCCTGAACGACTCAACATCTAGTTCTGTTGGTGAGATCAAACATGGGAAGACAAAGAAACCCCCAAAGGAAAGAAAAGGACTCGCCAGAAAAGAAGATAAGTGAAACAGAGGCATGCAACATGTCAGAAAAAGAATTCAGAATAAGGGTCCTAGAGTGCATAAACTGGATGGAGGAAAAAAATCAACAAGTTATGCAAGAATAAAGAAGAAATGGATGAAAAAAATCAATAACTTATGTAAGAATCAAGAAGAAATGAAGAGGGATATAGCTGCAATAAAAAACACCATGGAAAGTTTCAACAGTAGACTAGGAGAAGTGGAGGACCGAATTAGCGAATTAGAAGACAAGGAATCAAAACACACCCAAACTGAACTTCAATTGGAGACAAAAATTAAAAGACAGGAGGAGAGCCTAAGGGAGCTATGGGACAACATGAAA
>NW_005354272.1:619591-623501 GCF_000412655.1 Myotis brandtii | reverse complement strand
TGGGGAAGAAAAAAGTCACACAAGCACAGAGAGTCCCAAACAAGGTGAACCCAAAAAGACCCATACCGAGACACATCATAATTACCATGGCAAATGTTCAGGACAAAGAGAGAATCTTAAAGGCTGTAAGAGAGAGATGGAAAGCTACATACAAGGGATCTGCCATTAGATTTTCAAAGGATTTCTCAACAGAAACACATCAGACCAGAAAAGAATGGATGGAAATTTACAAAGTGATGCAAAGCACAGAAATGAATCCAAGAATACTCTATCCAGCAAGGCTATCATTCAAAATTGAAGGGGAAATAAGAAGCTTCACAGACAAAAAAAAGCTAAGGGAGTTTATCCCCACCAAGCCAGCCATGCAAGAAATGCTAAAGGGACTGGTGTAAAAAGAAGAAATAAAAAGCTAAGAAAGAAAACAGGCACAAAAAAATAAAAATGGCTACAAACAAGTACCTTTCAATAATAACTTTAAATGTAAATGGACTAAATGCTCCAATCAAAAACATCGAGTAGCTGAATGGATAAAAAAACATGACCCATATATTTGCTATCTACAAGAGACCCACCTCAGAATAAGGGACTCACACAGGCTGAAAGTGAAGGGATGGAAAAATATCTTTCAGGCAAATGGAAATGAAAAAAAAGCTGGGTAGCAATACTTATATCACACAAAATAGACCACAAAGTGAAGGCCATAACAAGAGATAAGGAAGGTCACTTCATAATACTAAAGGGATTGATACAACAAGAGGATATAACCCTGATAAACATATATGCACCCACTGCAGGTGCACCAAAATACATTAAAAAAACTCCTGGAAGATAACAAGGGAGAGATAGACAACAATACAATTGTAGTAGGGGACTTTAATACACCACTGACATCACTGGATAAATCCTCTAGACAAAAAATCAGCAAAGAAACAGCAATCCTAAATGACTCACTAGATCAGATGGACTTAATTGACATCTTCAGAACACTTCACCCCAAAGCAACAAAATATACGTTCTTCTCAAGTGCTCATGGGACATCTTCAAAAATAGACCACATATTGGGTCACAAACAAAGTCTCCCCAAATTCAAGAAGATTGAAATCATACCAAGCATCTTCTCAGACCACAAGGGCATAATATTAGAAATAAACTACAATAAAAACAACCCAAAATACTCAAACACTTGGAAGCTGAATAGCATGTTATTAAATATTGATTGGGTTACCAATGACATCAAAGAAGAAATTAAAAACATCCTGGAAACTAATGACAATGAAAACACAACAATCCAAAACCTTTGGGACACAATGAAAGCAGTCCTGAGAGGGAAGTTTATAGCTCTACAGGCCTACCTCAACAAACAAGAAAAAATGGTAGTAAATCATCTAAATCTACAGCTCAAAGAATTAGAAAGAGAGCAACAAGAAAACCCCAGAGTGAGCAGAAGGAAGGAGATAATAAAGATTAGAGCAGAAATAAATGACATAGAGACCAAAAAAACAATACAGAAAATCAATGAAACCAAGAGCTGGTTCTTTGAAAGGATAAACAAGATCGACAAACCTCTAGCCAGGCTCACCAAGAAGCAAAGAGAGAGGACCCAAATAAACCAAATCAGAAATGATAGAGGCGAAATAACAACAGACCCCACAGAAATACAAATGATTGTTAAAAAATACTATGAACAACTCTACTCCAACAAACTAGACAACCTGGAGGAAATGGACATATTTCTAGAAAAATACAACATTCCAAAACTTAATCAGGAAGAATCTAAAAATCTCAACAGGCCAATAACTATGGAAGAAATTGAAGCAGTCATCAGAAAGCTTCCAGCAAACAAAAGCCCAGGACCAGACGGCTTCACAGGGGAGTTTTACCAAACATTCAAGGAAGAACTAAAACCTATCCTCCTCAGACTACTACAAAAAATCCAAGAGGAAGGAACACTTCCAAGCTCATTCTATGAAGCCAGCATCACCCTAATACCAAAACCAGGTAAAGACAACACAATGAAAGAGAATTACAGGCCAATATCCCTCATGAACATAGATGCCAAAATCCTCAACAAAATCTTAGCAAATCGGATCCAACAGTACATCAGAAAGATCATACACCATGACCAAGTAGGATTTATCCCAGGGATGCAAGGATGGTACAACATCCGTAAATCAATAAACGTAATACACCACATAAACAAATTGAAAGAAAAAAACCACATGGTCATATCAATTGATGCAGAAAAAGCATTCGACAAAATCCAACACCCATTTTTGATAAAAACTCTCAGCAAGGTGGGAATAGAAGGATCATACCTCAACATAATAAAAGCCATATATGACAAACCCACAGCCAACATCATACTCAATGGACAAAAACTAACACCATTTCCCCTAAAAACAGGAACAAGACAGGGATGCCCACTCTCACCACTCCTGTTCGACATAGTACTGGAAGTATTAGCCATTGCAATTAGACAAGAAGAAGAAATAAAAGGCATCCAAATTGGAAAAGAGGAAGTAAAACTGTCCTTATTTGCAGATGACATGATATTATACTTAAAAAACCCTAAAGACTCCATCAAAAAACTATTAGACTTAATAAAAGAATTCGGCAATGTAGCAGGATACAGAATTAACGCCAAGAAATCTATGGCATTTCTATACACCAATAGTGAACTTGCAGAAAGAGAGACTAAAAAAGCAATCCCATTTACCATCTCACCAAAAAAATTAAGCTACCTAGGAATAAACTTAACTAAAGAGGTAAAAGACCTCTACTCAGAAAACTACAGGACGTTGAAAAAAGAGATAGAGGAAGACATAAAGAGATGGAAGAACATACCATGTTCTTGGATTGGTAGAATCAACATCATTAAAATGTCCATACTACCCAAAGCAATCTATAAATTCAACGCACTTCCCATTAAAATACCAACGGCATATTTCACAGACCTAGAACGAACTCTCCAAAAATTCATCTGGAACAAAAAACGACCCCGAATAGCTGCAGCGATCCTGAGAAAGAAGAAAGTAGGTGGGATCTCAATACCAGATATCAAGCTGTATTACAAAGCCACTGTTCTCAAAACTGCCTGGTACTGGCACAAGAACAGACATATAGATCAATGGAATAGAATAGAGAGCCCAGAAATCAGCCCCAACCAATACGCTCAATTAATATTTGACAAAGGAGGCAAGAACATACAATGGAGTCAAGACAGTCTCTTCAATAAATGGTGCTGGGAAAATTGGACAGATACATGCAAGAAAATGAAACTAGACCACCAACTTACACCATACACAAAAATAAACTCAAAATGGATAAAGGACTTAAATATACGACCGGAAACCATAAAAATACTAGAAGAATCCAAAGGCAACAAAATCTCAGACCTATGCCGAAGCAATTTCTTCACCGATACAGATCCTAGGGCATTGGAAACTAAAGAGAAAATAAACAAATGGGACTACATCAAAATAAAAAGTTTCTGCACAGCAAAAGAAACCATCAACAAAACAACAAGAAAGCCCACTACATGGGAGAACATATTTGCCAACATTATATCTGATAAGGGCCTAATCTCCAACATTTATAGGGAACTCATACAACTTAACAAAAGGAAGATAAACAATCCAATCAAAAAATGGGCAAAGGACCTAAATAGACACTTTTCAAAAGAGGATATTCTGAAAGCCAAAAGACATATGGAAACATGCTCAAAGTCACTAATCATCTGAGAAATGCAAATCAAAACAACAATGAGGTACCATCTCACACTTGTCAGAATGGCTATCATCAACAAATCAACAAATGATAAGAAGATGTGGAGATGTGGAGAAAAAGGAACACTCGTGCACTGCTGGTGGGAATGCAGACTGATGCAGCCACTATGGAAGAAGTTTCCTCA